>NC_045789.1:44258895-44558895 GCF_009873245.2 Balaenoptera musculus | reverse complement strand
ATAGTATTTTGTCTACGTATTCTTTTAAATTTTGGATTGCAATTTGCATCTCTCCCGTGGCTGCATGCTTCGCCGAAGTCCGAGTCAGTTGACGGTGTCAGACCTGAACTTGGAGTGGGTAATTTGAGACGGCGTTCCTAGGAGTTAGAAGGAAGCCTGAAACGCTAGCAGGACACGGGGGTGGGATTAACGTCCAAAGCTCCGCACGGGTTCCCAACTGATTGGAAGGGACGAAGTGGGTGGAACCTTCTGACCCTGCCCCCCTCCCCCCCCCACCCCCCGCCTCCGTCGCTGGGGACGCTCCGACCAAGGCAACCGCAATGGATCAGGAAGAGGGGTCGACCACCGTGGACAATATAGTCACTCAGTTCAACACCTATGAAGATTTCCTGGACTCGCAGATCACTACACTGGACATGTACTACCTGGAGGTAAGGGCGGCAGCCCCGCAGGGGGGGCCACAGTTTCGCGTTCCTCGGTCCCTCCCGAGCCCCCGCGTCGTGGGGTGTTCGCCCCCTGGCGGTGGACCGCGGGAACGGCAGGCCCCGCAGTTTCCCGACTGCTGTACGGCGGGGCCTGGGTCCGTACAGAATTCGGGCCCCTGGCGTCCGTGACCCGGCACGGACCCACGCACGCGCGCACGCGCGCACGCACGCGCGCGCACGCACGTACACTCGCTGCGGGGCCTGGAATGTCTGTACGGCGGCCTCCGTCGCCCCCCTCCTGGCCCGTGCCCCTTCCAAAGTCCTGCTCCTTTGAGGAACGGGGCTGGATTCCGAGGCCCGCTGAGACCCTTCCGGGGGCTGCAATTCAGGTCTGACTCTGTTTCTCTTTCCTTTGCCAGTTTGTACTAAAGAACGGAAGACAGTATCCTTTCAGGTGTATCTAGTATATACTAGGCATTTGGTTCCATGAACTTCCACCCCAAGCTAGTTGACTCAGAAAACCCTTTAATTACGTTACAGCTCCCTGGCATTGCAGGCATGAGCTGATTCATTTTTATCGAGTTGATTGTTCACAACTATTGTTGATAGCTAAAAAAAAAAAAAAAAAAGCCTGCAACACAGCAAAATCGGACGTAATTGGGATTGGCTACTGTCTTCCTCTCAGCAGCCATCCTCCGACCTGCTTCTTAAAGGTGTGGGGATGGGTGGGAAGCTGGTAGGGGGCGGGGGGCCGCGGATGGATGGAGTTCTTGTCCTCTTCGAGGAGAACCAAGCTGAGCGGGGAAAATAATAGACTATGGGTCCTGAGAAGCAGGAGGTGGACGGTGGTCCCGAGACCCGGGGCGTATTCCCAGACCAGGCCGACTAAATGGGCACTGACTTGGATTCTCCTGCCCTGGAGCCATGCCACAGAGCCGCCAATTGCCCTTCTCTATTTAGGCCAGAAAGAACAAGGGCCTCTGTTTGGCGTCACACCACACCTGGGTCTGAGAAGGATTTGTATCCTGCAGCCAATCCCCAAACTCCTTATCCGCAACAACGTGATTCAAGCCGTTTAGGGGACTGAAATTTTTGGACTCCAATGATCGTTTTCAAAGTGAGATTTTACTTCATTGTGGATTCCAAGGTCTGAAAAGTGCTTATCCTCCAAAACACATTCATCTTCTAGATAGGAACATAATTTTAAGGAACTAGAATCATCTAATTTTAGTCCTATCTCTCCTAAGAACAAGTTGTGTGACCTTGGACAGATAATTTGATCTTTCTGGAATTAACTGTTAAAAAAAGCCAGGTGGTATTTCCAACATATCTTATGATTTCAAAAACAAGCTTTTTAATATTTTATACAGATAACATGTTTAAAATCATGAAGGTTCCGTTTTATGCCTTGCATGGAAGTCACTGCAATGAAGGGGAAATAGTAGTGGTGCCAAACAATGTTTGCATCTAAGGTTTTGAATATCTAAATAAACAAGAATGAAATATAGACAATAAATATCCCAATAGGCTATTATCATCTTTGTAGCACTTGTGGAAAATTGACAAGCTTAAGCTTGATATCTTAAGAAGGGTTTCAATTTTTTTAAAGGCAGAGTTGTTTTTTGTTTTTTTTTTAATGTGAATTAGAAAGTAAAAGCATTAACGTTTATTAGGAGTGAGAAATTAATACTTTGTGTTTCATCAATCAGAATTTTAAAGATCTGCAAAATGGGTAATGGTGACTATGTTTAGGCGAAAGGTAAAGAAATTTACTTTAAAATTTGGCATTGGTTAAGCCAGTTGCTGTCAGCCAGCCTCTTTCATTGGCCACCTTAGTGCTGGCATGATGGGCACAGGGAGGAAGATGGAGGCTACACATGGGCCCAATAGGGTGGGCTCCCACTTGCCAAGGCTGATGTAGCTACCGCTACCTCAGAATGTCCAACTTGGATGACAGGCATTCGACTGTCAGCAAGCAAGTCGAATGCCTCCGATATAGCACCATTTCTCAAGGGAACCAGCTAACCACTTGGTGGCAACTAAAAGCATTGGGCCCCTTCAACTTTGGAAGGGTCAGCAATTCAGTGTGATAGGAACAGACACATTTGGTAGTAATGGGTTTGCCTCTTCTGGCTAGTCATAACACTGCTCTGCTACCTAATGGAATATTTTTTTCTCTTGGTTTTATTGAGAGCTCATTGACATATCGCACTGCCTAAGTTTAAGGTATAGAGCGTAATGACTTAACTTACATATTTTGCAAAATGATTACCACAGTAAGTTTAGTTAACATCTGTCATCTCATGTAGATGAAAGAGAAAAAAAGAAAAAAAGAAAAAATGGTGTTTTCCTTGTGATGAGAACTTTTAGGATTTACTCTCTTGGCAACGTTCAGCTCTACCACCCAGCAGTGGTAGCCGTAGTCATCAGATTGTGCATTACATCTCCAGTCCTAATTTATACCTGGAAGTTTGTACCTTTTGACCATGGGCATCCAATCCCTTCATCTGGTAACCACATATCTGATCTCTTTGAGTTTGTTTTTGTGTGTGTGTGTGTGTTTGTTTTTAGATTCCACATATAAGTGAGATACAGTATTTGTCTTTCTTAGTCTGACTTATTTCACTTAGCATAATGTCCTCAAGGTCCATCCATGTCGTCGATGATGGCAGAATTTCCTTCTTTTTCATGGCTGAATAGTATTCAGTATGGCTGAATGGTGCACCACTTTTCTTTATCCATTGATCTGTTGATGGACTCTTACGTTGTTGTTTCCATGTCTTGGCAGTTGTAAATAATGCTTTAATGAACATGGGGGTGCAGATATCTCTTCAACATAGTGTTTCTGTTTCCCGTGGATGTATTCCCAGAAGTGGAAATGCTGGCTTGTACGGTAGTTCTATTTGTAATTTTTTGAGGAACTTCATATTGTTTTCCATAGTGGTTGCAAGCATTTCCTTTTCTCCATATCCTCACTAGCATTTGTTATCTCTTGTCTTTTTGATGGTAGCCATTCTAACATGCTGTGGTAGTATCTCATTGTGATTTTGATTTTCACCCTACTGATTAGTGATGTTGAGCACCTTGTCATGTACCTGTTGGCCATTTGAATATCTTCTTGGGACAATATGTCTATTCAGGTTCTTTGTCCATTTTTAAATTAGATTGTTTATTTTTCTGCTATTGAGTTGTATGAGTTTTTCTTTTTTTTATATTTTGGAGTTTAACTCCTTATCAGATATATGATTTCCATTCCATAGGTGACCTTTTCATTTTGTTGATAATTTTGCTGTGCAGAAACTTTTTAGTTTGATGTAGTCCCACTTATTTACTTTTGATTTTGTTGCTTATGCTTTTGGCGTCAAATCCAAAAAATCATTGCCTAGACACTTCAATGAGCTTTTTTCCTGTTTTCTTCTATGAGTTCTACGGTTTCAGGTTTTACATTTAAGTCTTTAATCCATTTCAAGTTAATTTTTGCGAGTCATGTAAGATCTGGGTCTAGTTTCATTATTTTACATGTGACTATCAAATTTTCCTAGCACCGCTTATGGAAAAGACTGTCTTTTCTCTGTTGAGTATTCTTGGTTCCCTTGTCAAATGTTAGTTGACCATATGCATGGGTTTATTTCTGGGCTCTCAATTATGTTCCATTGGTCTATGTGTCTGTTTTATGCCATTACCATACTGTTTTGATTACTATAACTTCCTAATATAGCTTGAAATCAGGAATTGTGATGCCTCCCAGTTTGTTGTTCTTTTCCAAGATTACTTTGACTGTCTGGGGTCTTTTGTGGTTCCACATAAATTTTAGGATTTTTTTTCTACTTCTGTAAAAAAAATGTCATTAAAATCTTGATGGGAATTGCATAGCATCTATAGATGGGGTCTTACGGAATGATTATTTCATCCACAGGCACAGGGTCCCATTTACCACTGTGTCAGACTAGGGACCTAGGCTACAACAGAGCAACTGTGGGAGTAAGGACCTGAGCATGTGGTTCACTTTTCATAATATATTCAGAAACATTCAGAGCTGCCAGCAGATAGATCATTGGAATGGGTTGCTAAAAGCATAAATGAAGTGCCAATTTGGAGATGATAGTTTCAGAGAATGGGTGCCATCCACCATGATACAGCATATACTTAGCATCCAAGATCTTTGCACTGAGCTTTGTTCCCTTTTTCTGGGAACTAAGAGGTTAAAGCACCTAACCCAAAGAATTTGGACTTTCTTTCCTTACTGGGGCCTCTGCAGGTTAATTGTCCTGGTACTAAATGGGGGAACATGCCATCAGGTGACTTGGTGAGAGTCAGTTGAATTAGAAGTTATAACTCTTGCCTGGAATCTTCAGGCTCCTTGTCTAGGAATCAGGAGGCAAGAAGAGTCACCATCTCGGCAAGCATAATTGAGCTTTACTGTTAGGAAAAGTTAGGACTTATAAAATCAGTCATGAAGGAATGTGTTTGGAATTTTGGTAACTCACTTGGATGCCTCTTGGTAATCTCTTTCTCAGTTGTGGTGGTAAATGTACAAGGGCAGCAACCCAGACTTGAAAAGGGCATGGTGACCAGGGGTTCAGAGCCCTCAGGAATAAGGGTCTGGCTCACACCACTTGATATGCTACCAAGACCAGTAGAGATGTTAGTTGAGGGTGAGGGGAATCTAGACTAGGTGGCAGAGGTAGGAGATGATATTTGTGTGGTTCTGAGCCAAGCTGCAGCAATAAGGACTGAAGTTTACCCTAGTATCTTTCTTCTTGCATACATCTGAGTAGTCTTCAAAAATATATATATTTTTAATAAATTTTATTTATTTATTCATTTATTTATGGCTGCATTGGGTCTTCGTTGCTGCACATGGGCTTTCTCTAGTTGCAGTGAGTGGGGGCTTCTCATTGCCATGGCTTCTCCTGTTGCAGAGCATGGGCTCCAGGGCACATGGGCTTCAGTATTATACTACGTAAATATTTTCATTGTATGTAAATATATATATTATTCTTCATTTATATTTTCTACACAAAAGGTAATATTTATATCTTTCTGAAACAAAAAAAATCGACATTAAATCTTGGAGGCCATTTAATGTCACTCTATGTAGATCTTCCTATTCTTTATAAGTTGCTACATTGAATCCATTGTTCACTTAGGTTGGTCCTTTGGAAGTTCATTTTCCTTATTGCAATATCCCAAACAACAGTGAAATGAGCGTCTTTTGTACATCCTCTTCGTGTGCAGTTGTAAATGTATCAAAAAGTAGAATTGATGGGTCATAATAAACATGGTGAAAGTGCCCTCCAGAGTAGTCATTTACTCTCCCACCAGTGTGTATGAGATACCTTTTCTCTCAGACAGTCACCAGCACTTGATATTGTCAACCCTTTTGTTTTTTGTCAAATCATATGTGAAAAAAAACTCGTTGTTTTAATTTTAATTTTTCTGATTATTAGTGAGGTTGACCAGTTGACCATCTTTTAAATTTTTCCTGGCCATTTGCATTTCTTTTGCGAATTGCCTATTGCACTTCCTTGATTCTCCGCCCGCCCCAGCTTGTTTTTCAAACTTTCTTTCCTCTCTTCAGGCTCTTAGTGGATGACTTCATCTCTCCAAATCAACAAAAAGAGTCAATCAGGCTGGAACCCTCTTCAGTTTTCTACCATGAAACTTATAAAACCACCTTAATTTCTGCCCATCCTCTCTTCCTTCCCACCTGTGTTAATGGTGTCTACCATGCATGGTGCCTATCTGAATATACTGAATCTGGCATTTGAACACCCATTATCATTATAATGTTTTGGGAATTTTCCCAACTCTGAGTCCCACCTCCCTAAGGTAGAGGCAGAAATTCATCTTCTCAGTTTTCCTTGCTGCTAGTGTATCTTTGTGTGACTTAGGCACTGCCAATCATATACACCTACATGAGACTGCTGTATAGGAAAAGAGTGACATGAGGAAGAAAGCACCATGTAGAATCCATTTTGTATTGAATGAGGTGGTTGAGGCTCTTGACTTTCAGTTGATGCAGTGGCAGAAGTTCGGTCGTGTAATGTCCTAGGTCAACATGGTGAGTTGCAGTATATGTTTTCAGTGGTGGCAGTGAGGGATATTTGTTGAAATAGTTTGTATGGCTTAGAGTATTGTTTCTGGCTGTGTAGGCTTCAAATTTCACTTTCCCAGGGATCTTTTGAGCTATTGTATTTTAATAATTCCTTTTTTATGCTTGGACTGGCTACAGTAAACCCTGCTGTTTGCAACTAATAGGCTTGATCGATGATGGTCACTTGCATTCTCTACCCTTTTGCTTCATGTATTTAGGGAACTACCTCTATTGATTAGCTCCTCTCACCTTTAATTCCATCAGTCCCTTCTGTGCTCAGTGAGGTATCTCCCATTCTCCCCTCCACATCTGTCTTTTCTTCCTTTTTCACAGTTATCCTTCTTGAATGAATTGTAAAATCCTTAACCTTTATTTCCTCCATCTTCTGTTTTTCAACCCACTGCTAGCTGGCTCCCATCTTCACATTCAATAGAAATTGTTCTTGCCATGGTGACAAGTGAAGGATGTGTCACTAAATCCAATGGACACTTTCTGGTTTAATCATTCAGTCTTCCATTGGAAGGATGGATTGGATTGTTTTACAACTAGAGGCAAGAAGATTTTTTCTGAAGCTTTTTAGGTATATTAAAAAAAGAAAAAGTTGTGGCTGAAGTAGACACTGTGGACTTGTAGAGCCCTGGATATAATCAAGCTTGCTTTCTTCCTTCCTTGCTTGCTTCCTTCCTTCCTTCTCTCCCTCTCACCCTCCCCCCTTCCTCCCTCCCTCCTTCCTTTCCTTCCTACCCGTCATCTGTCTATCCATTTTCCTGGTAAATATGAAATAGAATAAATCTATAATAGCACTAGGAGACATGAAAGGATGCTACTCTACAGGATCAGAAATTGTGCTTATTTCTGATAAGTTAGAGATTGACAAGATAGAGAAAACCATAGCCCAAAATGAATAAATAAGAACAGTGTTGGGAAGGTAAAGCAGATTTAGAGAAAAGTCAGAGGTAACAATAATACAAAGAGCAAGAGAGAACCTATAATTGATTAAAGAAGTTAATTCTGCATTAGCTAAGCCAGAGGTGTATCCTATCCCCAGCATATACCTGCAATGTTTAACCCAAGGATAAATGAGAGAACTGCTCTCTAAAAAAAGTGCCTAGCAAGGAGTCCTGGAGCAGGTAAAGGGGCTTGAGAGATAATCAAAACTAAGTGTGAAGTAGTTAGATAGTGCTAGAAGGCCAGAATAGATGTTGGAGAGGAGAAGAAAATCTGGAGAGAGTTACACTTATTACCAAGTCCTTCTTATTTTGGTAATTAGGTTGGAGAGGGTGGGATTTACCCCAGACCGCCTTCCTTCTTCATGTCCACATCCTCAAGTGGAGTCTGTACATTACTATACTCTGCTCTTTTACACATAACTTCCTCAGTTCATCTATTCAGAGGAGAAACCAGTTAGGGAATCAGATCTGTACGACTATAGAGGGAATCCATGCTAATGACTTTGCTAATTACCCAGTTCTCTATTCATAACTATGTATTCCCAGATGTTTGAGGGAACACAGGAGCATGAAAGAGAGGGCCTAAGATGAATAAGGAGAACAAGTAATGTCAGACAAAACAAAACACTCAAAACCCTGAGGCAACTTTAAATAAATTCTAATTTTCTACCTTACAGGCATTTTAATATGTATAATATGAAGTCTGTAAGCAAAATAATAGACTGGTATGAAAAGGGAGCAATCAGAGAGCAAGAAAGAATTCTTAGAAATTAAAAACTTGATGACATTTTTAAAAGAGCTAACTAATGGAAGGACAATGTCACTTTTAAAGGACAATTTAATGATCTGGAAGTTAAAGTTGATGTAATTACCCAGAATGCAGTAAAAAAAAAATGAGGAAAATAAGAATTATATGAAGGAAAGTATGAACAAATAATTCCAGGAGGCTCAATATTTATCTAATAGACATTCCAGAAATAAATTATACAGAAAATGAGGGGGATAAAATAATCAATGGAATAACAACAACAACAAAAATTCTCTGTGTTGGAGATAAGTGCAAGATTGTAAGTGCCCATCTTACAATCAGTTGCTTAGTAGGATGAATGAAAAAGATCCACACCTTGGCAGTTAGTGGTAGAATTACAGAACTCTGAGAATAAAATGATAGTTCAAAAATAATTCAAATTGCATGACATCAAAATTTAAAACTTTTGTATTGAAACTTGGTGTATTGAAAGACACCATCAATAGAGTCAAAAGGCAACCCATAGAATGGGAGGAAATATTTGCAAATTATATATCTGATAGGGGTTAATATCCAGAATATGGAAAAAACTACAGTTGAACAACACAAAAGCAAATAATCCAATTAAAAATTGGACAAAGAACTTGAAAAGATGTTTCTCCAAAGAACGTACACAAATGACCAATAAGCACATAAAAAGGTGTCAACATCATTAATCATTAGGGAAATGCAAGTCAAAACCACAATGGCATATCACTTCACACCCATTAGGATAGCTATTATCAAAAAAAACAGAAAATGACAAGTGTTGGTGAGGATGTGGAGAGACTGGAACACTGTACACTGCTGGTGGGAATGTAAAATGGTGCAGCCATTGTGGAAACAGTATGACAGCTCCTCAGAAAATTAGAAAGAAAATTACTATATGATCTAGAAATTCCATTTCTGGATACTATGTAGCCAAAAGAATTGAAAGCAGAAACTTGAACAGATATTTGTATACTCATGTTGATAGTAGCATTATTCACAATTGCCAAAGGTAGAAGCAACACAAGTGTCTACTGATGGATGAATGCATAAACAGAATGTGGTATATATCTACAATGGAATATTATTAAGCCTTTAAAATGAAGGAAATTCTGAAACATGCTACAACATGGAAGTCTTGAGGACATTATTCTAAGCAAAATAAGTAGCCACAAAAAGACAAATACTGTGTAATTCCACTTATATGAGGTGCCTAGGGTAGTCAAATTCACGGAGACAGAAAGTAGAATGGTCATTGCCAGGGTCTTGGGGGAAGGGAAGATGGGGAGCTATTGTTTAACTGGCACATAGTTTCAGTTTTGTAAGATAAAAAGAGTTGTGGTGACGGATGGTAGTGATGATAACGTCACAATAACATGAATGTACTTAATACCACTGTACTGTACACTTAAAATGGTTAGTCTTATGTCATGTATGTTTTACCACAATTTAAAAAATAATTCAGAGTGTCAACAAATAACCTGTAAATGGGAATCAGCTTGATCTTAGACTTTGCATTCCTAATAGTGATTCCTAGAAGAAAATGGAGTAATATCTTTAAACTTCTTAGGAAATTTTACTTTGAGCCTAGAATTCTGTCCCTGGCTATATTCTGTCCCTGTTTGGCCCCTGAGATTCTGTTTTACCTTGAGTTCTATCCTACCCCAACGTGCTCTGTGCTGTGTGCTCCAAGAGGTTGATTTCTGTTGACTACTTCAACTGGACTCCCTTTACATTTGGCCAGTTGGGTTCAGCCAATAAGAGGCACCAGTAAGAAATTAGAAGCCAGGAGGCTGGGCATTTTTTTTTCAGACTCCTTCCATACTGTGCTGCAGGTTAGCAGCCGATATTTTCTTCCATCAAGCCAAAACTCAGGGTCTGATAACACTGTCCTACAGCCATCTCCCTGTGTCCTATTAGTTGCTTCCTCCCCTTAACTCATTTGCATAGGTTAATGGCTACTAATACAGTAGCTTACTGCTGTTGCTAGCTGCAGGGTATTTCATTGTCCCACTTGGATTTCTCTTAACCTGGTGAATACCTTTCTAAATTAACTCAGCCATTCAGTTTCCTTCAGTTACTCCATTTAAATACATCATCTATTTCCTGCCTGGACTCTGACTAAATAAACTAATATTCAAATGGGAATGCAAAATGAAGACTTTTTTTGGGGAAAATCAAGGACTCATAAAACCACTGACAGATCTCTTCTGAATTCATAACTTGAGCAAATGCTTCATATATTTTTACACAGATTTTCAAATTATTACTATAAACTTGTATGTAGTTTTCTTTTATCTGTTGTTATGGCTCTTTTCTGATTTCTAAAATTGTTTGTGTATTCCTTCTTTTTCACCATAAATCTTGCCAAATGTTATCTATTTTCTTGGTCTTTTAAAAGAATAAACTCTTGAGGGACTTCCCTGGTGGTCCAGTGGCTAAGACTTTGTACTACCAGTGCAGGGGGCCTGGGTTTGATCCCTGGTCAAGGAACTAGATCGAAATGCCACAATTAAAGATCCTGCATGCCACACCTAAAGATCCCGCATGCCGCAACTAAAGATCCTATGTGCTGCAATGAAGATCCCGTGTGCCGCAACTAAGGCCCAGTGCAGCCAAATAAATAAATAAGTAAATATTAAAAAAAAAAAAAAGAGGAAGCTCTTGAAATCAACTATACTTCAATTAAAAAAAAAACAGAATAAGCTCTTGGCTTTCATTAGACAATTAAAGCTGACTGGATTTGTATATTTTAATTTCTATTTTATTCATTTTCCTGTTGTTTTTATTCTTTCCTTCTATATCATTTTGGTGTATTTTGTTATTCTTTCTCTAGTTGAATGGTTAGCTGTTTATTTTCAAGCTTTCTTTTTTCTATTAAATGCACTGATGCAGTTTTTCTGTGTACTTTATTAAGGTTTCATATACAATTTCCTTGCCAAAATTTTTAAACTCTGTATGACAAAATATATCATAAATCAAAAGATAAGCAACTACCTGAGAATAAATATTTGCAAAATGTATACTCAACAAGGACTTGCTGTATAGAATATAGCTTTATAAATCAATAATAAATAAATAAAATCCAAAAGAAAAATGAGCAAATTTAACAAACCGGTAATTCTTACATGGATGCTAAAAAATAATAATTATATGAAAAGTTGTATATATATGGCATAATATAATTTATGGAAAAAAGCTTTTAAAAATCATGAAACTATGTCAAATATTTTCCCCTTTCATTATGTGGGTAGTCCTGTGTAACTAACCTGCCACCAAATGGCTGGCTAATCCCCAAACTGTGAGCTTCTCATTTTCTTTTCCCAAGACCTTCAACACACTTGGAAGCAACCAATACCGTTATGTTTCTTATTGTCACTAAATTGTCCTCTGGCAGCAAACACTTGGTTACCTAAAGCTCTGTTCTCATTGCACGTTTCTAAAGGTGATAAATAACTTGGCCTCTGCATTTCACTGACTACAGTATAATCTTTTCTACTGTAAACAGGGCTTGTAATACTTTTAATAAGATCAGAGAACCAATTCTAGGTAACCCAGAACCAATTCAGAGAACCCACCCTTAAATTTCTATTCCTCTGGAACCATTGCCAATAGCTAATTGTGACTCATTCAGGGTTCCGTCAGAGAAGCAGAACACACACACATACATATATATATAGATGTAGATGTAGATATATGTGTGTCACATGTATTTACTTTTTTATAAAGATTTGCCCCTACACAATTATGAGAACTGTTTAAATGGTCAGTGAAAGGCTGTTTCTTTGGTGTCTGGTGCTGGAACCTGAAGTCATTAGGACAGACAGCCAGGAAGGAAACGTACATGAGAATTGTGGGAAACAAGGGCAAACAGACCTGCAAGGATGAGCTAGAATTCATAAGGACAAACTGGAACTTGGATCAGGCCCTCACCTCTTTCACACCTCCATCTTTGATGGTAGAAGAGATCTGCAGAAGAAGCTGACACCTGTAGTCACAGAGCTTAACATACTCATGCACTTGTCCCAGGAGTTGGAGGACGTAAAGGAGAAGCTTCTATAAGAGCTAGAACAATATGGCTTCTCCTTTGCCGTCTTCCAAATCTATCGCAAATGTCTCTTGTGGCCCAATCTAACCTGTAACTATCTAAGGAAGAAAAATTATGGAAACAAAGCTCCAGCTTAGCTAAGTTGACAGAATACAAATTCACTACATCTGCCACATGTTAATTTTTTCACAAGGAGAATGTATTCTTTTTTTTTTTTTTAAATTTATTTATTTTTGGCTGTATTGGGTCTTCGTTTCTGTGCGAGGGCCTTCTCCTGTTGCGGCAAGTGGGGGCCACTCTTCATCGCGGTGCGCGGGCCTCTCACTATCGTGGCCTCTCTTGTTGCAGAGCACAGGCTCCAGATGCTCAGGCTCAGCAGTTGTGGCTCATGGGCCTAGTTTCTCCGCGGCATGTGGGATCCTCCCAGACCAGGGCTCGAACCCATGTCCCCTGCATTGGCAGGCAGATTCTCAACCACTGCGCCACCGGGGAAACCCCAGAATGTATTCTTAAATCATTTTATAGGACTTGTGTAACCCTGACAGCAATCTAGAGAAGGATAGCACAAAATGGAAAGCTAAAGACTAATTTTACTTATGAACTGGATGAAAAGAAGTGAAAAATGAATCTAGGACTATATTAAGAAATAATAGATCAGAGACTACTAAATACTACTCTTAAGTAGTGTGATTTATCATAGGAATGCAAGGATGAGTTCAGACAGGAAAGATTGAACTTCTCATCAGAAATAATACAAGTCATGGGACAATGGGATGACATCTCTAAAGTGCTGAAAGGTAAAAAGTCATCCTGGAACACTAATCCAGCAAAAATGTCTTTCAAAAATTAAGGTGAAATAACTGAAGACATCAAAGAGAAAATTTAAAAAAATTCCTGGAGAAAAATGAAAAAGAAAACCCAACAATCAAAAATCTAGGGGATGAAGCAAAAGCAGGTCTAAGAGGGAAGTGTATAATGAAAGAAGCTTTTCAAGAAACAAGAAAAATCTCAAATAAACAATCTAACCTTACACCTAAAGGAACTAGAAAAAGAAGAACAAACATAACCCAAAGTGAGTAAATAGAAAGAAATCATAAAGATCAGAGCAGAAATAAATGATGTAGAGACTAGAAAAACAATAGAAAAGATCAATGAAGCTAGGAGCTGTTTCTTTGAAAAGATAAAGTTGATAAACCTTTAGCCAGTCTCATCAAAGAAAAAAGAGAGAGGGCCCAAACAAATAAAATCAGAAATGAAAAAGGAGAAGTTACAACTGACACCACAAAAATACAAAGGATCATAAGAGACTACTATGAACACCTATATGCCAATAAAATGGACAACCTAGAAGAAATGGACAAATTCCTAGAAATGTACAATGTCCTAAAAATGAACCAGGAAGAAATAGAAAATATGAACAGACCAATTACCAGTAATGAAATTGAATCAGTAATAAACAAACTCCGAACAAACAAAAGCCCAGGACCGGATGGCTTCTCAGGTGAATTCTACTAAATATTTAGAGAAGAGTTAACACCTATACCTTTCAAACACTTCAAAAAATTAAGGCAGAAATAATGCTTCCAAACCCATTCTACAAAGCCAGCATCACCCAAATACCAAAACCAGACAAAAATCAGACCAAAAATCCTGAACAAAATATTAGCAAACTGAATTCAACAATATATTGAAAGGATCATGCAGCATGATCAAGTGAGATTTAACCCAGAGATGCAAGGATGGCTCAATATCCACAAATCAATCAAAGTGATACACCATATTAACAAATTGATGAATGAAAATCATATGATCATTTCGATAGATGCAGTAAAATCTTTTGACAAAATTCAATATCCATTTATGATAAAAACTCTCAACAAAGTGGGTATAAAGGAAACATACCTCAATATAATAAAGGCCATATATGACAAGCCCACAGCTAACATCATACTCAACAGTGGAAGGCTGAAAGCATTTCCTCTAAGATCAGGAATAAGACAAGGATGCCCACACATGCCACTTTTGTTCAACATAGAATTGTAAATCCAAGAAAAAGAAATAAAAGGAATCCAAATTGGAAAGGAAGAAGTAAAATTGTCACTGTTTGCAGGTGACATGATACTATACATAATAAATCCTAAAGATGTCATCAAAAAACTACTAGGACTCATCAAGGGATTTGGTAAAGTTGCAGTATACAAAATTAATATACAGAAACCTGTTGCTTTTCTATTTGCTAACAATGAACTATCAGAAAGGGAAACTAAGAAAACAATCCTGTTTGCAATTGCATCAAAAAGAATAAAATAGTTAGGAATAAATCTAACTAAGGAGGTAGAAGACCTGTACTTGGAAAAACTTAAGACACTGATGAAGAAAAGTGAAGGTGACACAAACAGATGGAAAGATATACAGTACTCATGGATTGGAGGAATTAATATTGTTAAAATGACCATACTACCCAAGGCAATCTACAGATTCAATGCAATCCCTATAAAAATACCAATGGGATTTTTTCATAGAACTAGAACAAATTCTAAGATTTGTATGGAAACACAGAAGACTTCAAATAGCCAAAACAATCTTGATAAAGAAACAAAGCTGGATTTCAAACTATAATACAAAGCTATGGTAATCAAAAAAGCATGGTACTGGCACAAAAACAGACATATAGATCAATGGAACAGAATAGAGAGCCCAGAAATGAACCCACACTTTAATGGGACATTAGTCTTTGACAAAGCAGACAAGAATATACAATGGGAAAAAGACAACCTCTTTAATAAATGCTGTTGGGAAAACTGGACAGCTGTATGCAAAAGGGTCAAACTGGACTACCTTCTCACACCATGCACCAAAATAAATTCAAAATGTTTTAAAGACATCAATGTAAGACCTGTAACCATGAAACTTCTAGAAGAAAGCATAGGCAGTGTGCTCTCTGACATTGGTCTGGGTAATATATTTTTGGATATATCTCCCCAGGCAAGGAAAATAAAAGCAAAAATAAACAGATGGGATTACATCAAGCTAAAAAGCTTTTGCACAGCAACGGAAACTATCAACAAAACAAAAAGGCCACGTACTGAATGGGAGAAGATGTTTGCAAGTGATATATCTGAGAAGGGGTTAATACCCAAAATATACAAACAACTCATACAGCTCAACATCAAAAAAAACCCCAAGCAACCTGATTAAAGAAATGGCAGAGAATCTGAATAGACATTTTTCCACAGAAGATATACAGATGGCCAAGAGGCATATGAAAAGATACTCAATATCACTAGTCATCAGGAAAATGCAAATCAAAACCACAATGAGATATCACCTCACAACTTTCAGAATGGCTATTATCAAAAAGACAACAAATAACAAGTATTGGCGAGGGTGTGGAGAAAAGGGAACCTTCATGTACTGTTGGTGGGAATGTAAATTGCTGCAGCCACTGTGGAAAAGAGTATGGAGATTCCTCAAAAAATTAAAACCAGAACTACCATACAATCCAGCAGTTCTACTCTTGGGTATTTATCCAAAGAAAATGAAAAACACTAATTTGAAAAGACATGCACCCCTATTTTCATCATAGCATTATTTACAGTAGGCAAGATATAGAAGGAACCTAAGCACTCATCCACGGATGATTGGATAAAGAAGATGTGGTTGCAATAGCATATTACTCAGCCATAAAAAAGAATGAAATCATACCATTTCTGACAACATGGATAGACCTAAAGGGCATTATGCTTAGTAAAATAAGTCAGACAGAGAAAGACAGATACTGTATGATCTCACTTATATGTAGAATCAAAAAAATCAAAACAAATGAACAAATATAACAAAGCAGAAATAGAGTCAGAGATACAGAGAACAAGCAGGTGGTTGCCAAAGGGGAGGGAATTGGAGAGAGGAGAGAAATAGGTGAGGGAGATTAAGAGGTACAAACTTCCAGTTGCACAGAAGTAAATGAGTCACAGGTATGAAGTGTACAGTGTGGGGAATATAGTCAATAACTATGTAATATCTTTGTATGGTGACATATTTGTTACCTAGATATCGTGGTGATCATTTTGCAATGTATAGAAATATCGAATCACTATGTTGTGTGATAGGACCTAACTTAGTGTTGTAGGTCAATTATACTTCAAAAACAAACAAACAAACATACTCATAGAAAAACAGATCAGATTTGTGGTTACCAGAGGTTGGGGTGTGGAGGGAGGGGGAATTGAATGAAGGCAGTGAAAAGGTATTGAACTGCCAATTATAAGAGAAATAAGTACTAGGGATCTAATGTACAGCATGATAAATATAATTAACACTGCTTTATGTTATATATGAAAGTAAATCTTAAGAGTTCTCATCCCGAGGGAAATATATATATATTTTTCTATTTCTTTAATTTTGTATCTATATGAGATGATAGATGTTCACTAAACTTACTAAGGTAATCATTTCGTGATGTCTATAAGTCAATTATATCTCAGTAAAACTGGAAGAAAAAAATTAAAGTGAAATCAATATTTTTTTCAGTAAAACAAAAGCCATGATACTTTTGTTGTTAGCAGACCCTTACTATAAGAATTGTTAAAGATTTTTAGGTAGAAGGAAAATCATATATTAGTAGGAAACTTAGGTCTACACAAAGGAATGAAAATCACCAGAAATGCTAAATATGTGAATAAATGAAAGTATTTTATTTCTCAGTTTCTTTAAAGATAATTCTTTAAAGATTATTGACCATTTACAGTAGAGAGATGGCTTGTAATTCCACCAGTTAAAACATGGTAATGGTTAAGTGGGGCAACAACTTCAACTTTGTACTTGATCTTGTCATTTTTTGCAATATACATGAGTGTCAGTGAGTGCAGAACTATCCAAATGATTCTGTGCGGCTCAGGTAAGGCACACAAGAATGCATAATTCATTCCATATGCAAAGTTAGTACAGCAACTTTTTAATGGTCTTTATTATGTAAAATACTCTGTTGACCACAAGCAACTTATATTCCACTAGAAGAAACCCACAGTCTCAGCAGAGCTCACTGCGAGTTCTTCCCATAAGCTCACTTTAAGTAACGTATTTAAGAAGATTTACACTCAAATCATTCCACTTTTGTAAATCAAACCCGAAATCTGCATCGCTTTTTCATTTACATATTAACTCCACTAGGTGGAGGCATTTGCTCAGTTTTGTTGTTTGCACTAAAGCAACCTGGGATAGCAAGTATAGTGAGCAGGGGAACAAGTCAGAAAGAAGGCAAAGCACCCTTGTGCAAAGCCTGGTGCTTTGCCTTAACTTGGCAAATGTATCCATGTTGCTACACAGAGTTCAGCATTTGCTTTTAGTGTTTAGCAAAGAAAAGTAGCAAAGTTTTCTAGGTTGATGGTGTCTAAATTTTTTTGTTAGAATAGTTGGAACTTTAAAATAGCCACCATGGGTTGTATAGATTATTAACCACAAATCTTAAGTTTTCTTATTTAATTTTGTTAGACAGTTCTTGCATTCAGCAGTGATGTAGTAAGTAAGGGTCTGTAACAATAAAATATATGCTGTTTTCTCTATATTTCAGACATTTCATGTTTAATGTAAGGATAATGTAATATGTTAATATACATATTTTTATGTAATACATAAGCCTTTATATTAGTAACTTCAAGTAAAACGTCACCTATTCAAGTTTCGGGGAAATGCTGTTCTTTTTTGAATATGCTATGCAAGTGACAAAAATGTGTGTGACAGTTCTTAAAGTAACTGAAATATAAAAGGTCTAAAGGACTGTGGGGAAATTTTTATTTTTTCAGTTTGAAGCTTCTTGTCATCTTCTTGGATTTCTACTTCTCTGCTTTTATTGGTACCAACATTATATGGAAACAATATCTTTCTACTCAAATAGGAAATTCATCTATCCTTTGTTTTGTATTTGAAGTTATAATGCTCTGTGTCATCAGTTAATTGACTTCAAGGAAGTAAGTCTCTGAAATGTTGAACTTGCTGAAAGCAACCCAATTTTCTTTTTGTGCAGTTGGTTTTTAAAAAGTCTTTCTTGTATAAATACTATTGTCTATAGTTTTATTGTTTGAAAGATACTTTATTATCTACAGCTGTTCTCATAAATTGATTAAAAACATTACAGACCTTTGTCCTGCAATCCCTTAGAGAAAAGTTAGTGCTTGATGTTATTATTTTTTCATCTTACATCTCTGGGAAAGGGATGACAAATCAGATGTTTATAAAATTATTGTTAGAAAGAATTCTAACTTTTCATATCTAATAGCTCTTGTCTCATATTTAAATATTCCATTTGATTTTTCATTTAAAACAATTATTCAGTGTACATTAGATAAAATAAGATGTCTCATTAATCCACAAATGTAACAATTGATTTTCTTTTTAGGATGAAGGCCTGGCCCGCCAGTTGGTGGAGCTAGGCTACCGCGGGACTGGGGAGGTGGTGAAAAGGGAAGATTTCGAAGCAAGGAAGGCAGCGATAGAGATTGCAAGGTTGGCTGAAAGAACTCAGAAAAAGTAAGTGTCCATGTTCCAAATGGATTTTATATTATATTGTAGAGTGTCTGGAAAAATCCAATTTTGTTGGCATTGTTGTAATTTAGAAACATTGGTTGGAGCAGGTAGAACTTGGAATATTCTAAGCATCTGTTCTGCAGATCAGGAACTGGAGGAACTGTTAAATGGTTGCGATAAAGCCACATGCAACTGTGAGCTACAAATTTAAAAATATAAATACCAAAATATGGCCATCATACCAATAAAGTCCTGTTTACACATAGCTCAATATTATTGGCTTTACACATTTATATACTAAAAGTATGAGTGACTTTTGTCTTAGAGTTCTTTGTACTTTTGAGGCCTGTAAATCTTTGGCTTCATTTATGTTCTCACATTTTTGTAAACATTGATTCATTGACCTCTATTAACGATCACTGGCTTTTGTTAATATGACTCATATGTGGTTATATAAAATATGAATCTAATAAAGTATGTTAGGAAAGAGATGTACACCTAAAGTGAACCGTATCAAACTAAGACAAACTGAAAAAGACTTGACAAAGTAATTATCTATTTACTTTTTAAAAATGAATGCTAAAGTTGTAAATGTTGGTGAGAAAAATTACTTAGATATTGGTATATTGTTCTTAGATAACATTTTAAAAAATACCCAGTAATTATGAGTAGAAGTCTCCCATGTATTTATTATAAAAATAACATTTGGTAGTGGAATGTGAATTGGTTCTGGGAATGTGCAATTTTAATTGATTGTTCTAGTGGTTCTTGTATTTCAGAACCCTAGAATACTGTCATTTAATACAGTAACATTCAGTAATATACTAGTTTTCTATTGCTGTCATAACACATTACCACAAACGTAGTCGCTGAACACAACACAAACGTATTTATTCATAGTTCTGTAGGTCAGAAATCAGAGTACAGTGGCTCAGCTGGATTCTCTGCTACATATATCACAAAGTTAAAATCCTGTTGTTGGCTGGACTGAGTTCTTTTCTGGACGCTCTGTGGATGAGTCTGCTTCCACCCTCATTCAGGCCAGATTCAGTTCCTTGTGATTATAGGACTGAGGTCTCATTTCCCTGTCACCCGTCAACCTGGGGACTCCTCTTTGCTCCTGTAGGCTGCCCACATTCCGTCTCATGTTTTCCATGTGGCCGCCCGCCAGCAAGAATGGGTCAAGATCCTGCCAACCTTTAAATCTCTCTGACTTCTCCTTATGCAAGTCTTCCCTGACTCCAGCCACAGAAAGATCTCTCCTTCTGAGGGCTCATGTGATCACACTGGGTCCATCTAGATAATCTAGGATAATCTCCCTATTTTAAGGTCTATAACCTTCATTACATCTGCAAAGTCCCTTCTGTCATGTACTGTAACATACTGATAGGATTAGGCATGGGGATCTTTGAAGGGGCCATTCTTCTTACCAAAGGTAAATTTATATAAAACTTCACTAGTTTATGCAACACAAGTATACTTGGCTTCTATTTGTAGAAAATTGAAATGATGCAAAATATATGTGTACATGTGATGTGTCATATAAAACATCAGGGGAGTCTTCTCTTTCTGTTTTTAATCAATAAATGTTTATCAGTCAGGAGCAGAAGTATAGAGATTTTTGTGAGATTTTATAAGGAATTAATGTATATTCATATTTTATTAGAGTTGTATCCTGTTTTATATCAAGAGGAGTTGGTCATGTTGGTCATATAAATTCTATCCATGTACATGTCCATTTTGTGTTTGGCTCAAAATGAGTATTTATTCTATCGATAGTCTCTTTAACTGGCCAGAGCTGGAAGTCATCAGACTACTTAAGTGCCAGTCTTGGGATACTAATCCCCACCCAGAGCTGCTAGAATCGGAAAGCCTTTTCATCTGCGCATCTTCTCATCTGCCTTTGTAGTGGGATGGGCCCCATATGTTTCCTCTTTCCTTCCCTGCCAGGTCCATTGTAGTGTTATTGGCAGCAGGGCCAGCAGAGTGTGGACACCAAATATGTCCTGTGCTTATATTTGCTTGAGGATCACTTTGAAAATATGCATGAACATGTGACTGCCCGCCAACTGGTACCAACTTGGAAACACGTGATTCTACTATCAGATTATCTTACATTAACTTCTCTAATGTGTGGGTGAGCAGCCCCAAGTAGATCACAATCCTCTTCACTAGCAATCATAGAGCACCCGTTTCAAGAAGTGCTGGCACCTAAGAGTATGTCACTTACTTAGAATAGTTTCATAGATAAAAAGAGTCTGGTTAAAGATATTGGGAGGGGGTATTTTGATAAGTATTTTGCCAGAAGAAGGCATAAAGTGAAAAAAATTATTTTGACCCTTTATTTAGTCATTAACTTCACAAATACTCATAGACAACCATACTCCATTAGGCACTATGCTAGGTGCTGGGGGTACGATAGAATATAAGACTTAGTCCCTGACCTCAAGAAATTTGAGGGTTAGATAGATGAAAGACAATTACATTGCTGGTGGGAGTATACAATGGAAAATAGTTTGGCAATTCTTCAAATAGTTAAACATAGAGTTACCATATGACCCAATAATTCCACTCTTAGATGTATATCCAAGGGAATTGAAAACAGAGGTCCACTTAAAAACCAGTGTTCCTAGCAACGTTATTCATAGTAGCCATAAAGGGGCAACAACCCAAATATCCATCAACTGATGAGTGGATAAAAAAATGTGGTACATAGATAAAATGGAATATTATTTAGTCATAAAAAGGAGTGAAGTACTCTTACCTGCTACAACATGGATAAACCTTGAAAACATTAGGCTTAGCAAAAGAAGGCAGACAAAAAGATTGTAAATTGTATAGTCCCATTTATATAAAATGTTCGGAATAGGTAAATCCATATGGACAGAAAGTAGATTTGTGGTGGCCAAGGGCTGGAAGGAAGAGTGAAAGAAGAATGATTGCTAATGGGTATGGAGTTTCTTTCTGGGGTGATAGAATGTTCTGGAATTAAATATTGGTGATGACTGCACAACTTTGTGACTATACTAAGAGCCATTGAATTGTATACCTTAAAATTTTGAATTTTATGGTATGTGAATTATATCTCAATTAAAAAAGGCAGTTACAATGGAAGATAACATACGCTATCATAGGTGTTGTGGCAACACCCTAAAGTAGTACTAAGTCAAGATTTGAAGGGTGTGGAGAACAGGGAAGGCTCTTCTTAAGGCATGACTGCTAAATTTACCTTCAAAGGATAAGTAGGAGCCAAGCAGGCAAACAAGGGTATGAAGATGGACACTTTTACTTTGCCTCAATTCTATGATAAATTTTTCTTCTTCACAAATCATTCTCTCTACCTCTTTGTTTTAACTTGTGCCTATTCCCTTGCTAAGACTTTTTTCCCCCCTAAAGTTGTGCCAGCTAGAGGCCACTCATTTCCACATGTACTGGATTGGTGGTGGTGGCAGTGGTGGTGGTAGGTGGGCTCTGCATTCTCCTGGCTTCTTGAAGCTTTGCTTCAAAGCCATCTCTGCTTCACTATCACATAAACAGCATCTCTCATCTCTCTTCCCCTGAGATTCATGCCAGCTGGGTTTAGTAGCCACAAGGCAGAGACTATAAAGTTAGGAAAGAAGGGATGGGATAAGTTCAGCTGGTGGTTACTGAGGTAGCTCCCATCATAAGTCTTGGAGAATTTCTATTTGCAGTGAGAAGTTCAGTTGATTTCTATGGGTGATGGAGAGATAGACTTTGACTGTTTGCACAGAAGTTGAATATTGGGTTCTTGGGATCTAGTTAGTAGTTATAACTGAGTCATATCTCAGGTGGAACACTTCCCTGGATGAGCTTGTAAGACCATTGGCCTCTTCACTTTGGGTCAGCTTATCTTTTTAGGAGATGAATTAGCTCTTCTTAAAACTGCTTCTGAGATAATGACCTTATTTTACTGAAACACAGAATCTGAAACATAGATGGAATAAATGGCAGCCCTGGTGGAACTGATAATTATACTGCTTGGCTGTTGCTATCTTCTCAAGAGACTTTGTGATGAGCCTTTGGGAATTCTTGTAAAGTGAGCTTGACAGGAGTCTCAGATGCTGAATATATAGGGATCCCTGTGATCTTTTTTGCTGAAATGAAGAGGATATCTGTGGTGATTAAGGAGAAGGCTCTTGTGTCCTTTTATCCTCTGGTACATCTGGGACTAAATTTAAAAAGTTGGACAAGTCCCCAACCTTTTTTATTCTAGCCAATCTAGTCAGTTTATCAACTGTCAACTATTTCTGGTATGATTGGAGTATTCTTCTTCAATTTGTTTTTAAAAATAGGAGTTGGAAGTATCTATTAATTGATAACATGCTCTTTTAATTTTATGAAGATGAAGCTGGATAAAAGGCCAAAATTTGTTTCATGTAAAGTGACTTTACTCCATTCACTTTATGATCAAAAGTGAATACCATATGCTAGTGAATTAAATGAATTTCTGTAAGTTTAAAATGTTCTGCTAGATAAAATCTGACTTCTGTGAAATGGTTTCAACTTTTTGCTTTGTTTCAAATATTTTATGTTTTAAAAGTTATTCTCATATATTTTATAGCTCTTAAACAAAAAAATATGGAGTTGTGGCTTGTCGCAGACTAGCTGCTCCAGGAGGCAGACAGTGAGGGTTAAGAGTGCAGAAGGTTTGATGGGGACGTAACACCTGTGAAAGGAAAAGTGAGGAAACAGGACTAAGCAGGGTCAGAATCTTGATGCCGAAGTTACAGAGACTCTCCCAGCACAGTGGAAAGCTCCAGGGTAAAGGTTGTCCATTAAAGAAGTCCCACATTGGGTGAAATGTTCAGGCCCTGGTACCTCTTCTGTGCCCAGTCATTGCCTGAGGGCTGCCCCCAAAAGTGTGATCTCAGCTTGAAACTGAGGCAGACCCTGGAAAGGTTCACAGCTGGAGGCTGTCAGCTCAGCAACTCCTCACAGCCAGGCAGAGAGGCCTTTCTCCAAGGAATATCTGAGTGATGTGTCCACATGCCTGCCACAGTTCGCCCCTTGTGACATAGAGATCCATTTTGTGCATGCAGGGAGCAGTTCTTCCAGAGCACCGAGGGCCTTTCTCCTGGGCAGGATACTCAGAAGAGGAAAGTTAGTCCCCATCACTGCTGTTGGTTTGGGGGCCAGAGGTGGTTCTCATCATCTCCTTCTTCCATTATCCATCCTAAATCCTCTGCCTTCAGCTGTCACCTCTCTGAGTCTCAATCATAAGATGATGGAGGCCCTGGTAATCCTACTGTCCTTAGGCTGGGGTTGTTGCATTTCTCATTCTCATTTAAAATTCTATAAGGGCGTACCAAGAGGTAGCTGGGTGGGCCACTCGAGTTTGTCACTTGTTACTCTCTACCCCCATTCTGTAACGACAGTCCTATCTCTCTTGCTGATCAGCAGCAATTACTCGTCACAAGATAGTGTCTCTCTGTCTTGCCTGCTGTTCCCTGGGCACAAGACGCCCAAAGTGCTCACGTGGCAGCCATAGTTTGTAGTTCAGTGAGACACTTGCCGTTTTCCCTGGTAAGAGTGTTCTAAAAGATGGCGCCCTATCCTTGAACAGTGTTGCCTCTAAGCTGGTGATTCAGCTGTGCCTTAAGTGGACCATTCCAACACTTTCAGGCTGACAGCTTCTGATGGGGCACTGTGTGATATGGCCAGAAGATCCCATGGTCATGAGCGCTCTCCCACACCTTTTTTGTTGTACAGCGGGTTCCCTGGTTGGGAACCAATGTTGTGTTGGATTCCATGCCTGTGGATCAGGCATTTTGTAAGCATCCAGATAGTGGGGCCAACTAAGACCAAGGAGGCAGAAAAGGCACACTCATATCTGGAATAGGTAAGTATTCCTGTGGGAATGAACTGTTGTCCCTTCTTGGTTTATAAAAAGGACCCAGTGTAGTCAAATTGAGTCCATTGTTCTCCTTGAGGAATAATGACCTACCAGGGGCTCAACATTGGTCCCTGTTGCTGGCAAATTGGACATGGAGAAGTAGAAGTAGCTAGATTGGCCTCGGTAAGTGGGAGTCTATGCTGTTGGGTCCTTGGATAGCCTTCATCTGCTCTACTTTGTTCATGTGTCCGTCATGCCAGTATTGAGAAGACTGCTGACAAGGCTGGCTGACATCAACTGGCTGAGGCTTTTTGTCTGTTTGGGTTGTTTAGTGCATCATTTTTGGTGGGTGTTATAAAAATCTTCACACTTGTACTCATTCCCCTATGTCCATCCACGTTACTCAGACATTCCTAGTCTCCACCTTTTTTCTTCACAGTTTCCTGCCCAGCCAACCAGACCATTCACCATTGCTTATGAGTCTCTTCTAATCTTTGGGACATTTCTTTTTCTTTATCCTTCTACACAAAGTGGATGATCAGATGTGTCACCTGAAGTTCTGCCCATTTGGGAAAGTTTTTCTTCCCTACTGTAAATTAAGGCCATCCTTGAATTTTATGGGTTGAAGTGTGTTCTCCAGCAAAGGTATGTTGAAATCCTAATCACCAGTACCCTAGCATGTGACCTGATTTGGGAATAAGATCATTGCAGATATTCAGATCAATGATCCCTGGGTGGATCCATGGACACAGTGGACCTATTATAAACCAACCCTTGGCCAGGATTCCATGTGTTATCTTACCCTCCTATGCCTGCACTCTAATAGTGGGACCATGATGATGCTTTGGATCTCCAGATACCAATCTCAGCTATGATCCTGCACCCAATACTCTATCAACTATCTGGCTATTCTCCTTTCCTTAGTGTCTACTCATTTAAGTAAATGGTTAAAGATCCCTTGGGGGAAGAACAGAGGGAATCATTGCAATGGATAATTGATATAGTGTTACAGGTCTATTCCTTTAGGACAGGGTAACTTCTTAGTCAGCAGGTTCCTAGTCTGAGAACTGGATCAGGTAGACACACTGGGCAAGACATCCTGACTTTCTATTGTGATGGCTGCCTTCAACCTCAGATAATTAACTTTGATTTCTTGTTGTGATACAGATTGAGTAGTTCCTTTGTTGACCACCTATCTATTTTGCCTCAAGGGATGTTGTGTTCAGTAAACCAACTTCATGACTTTCAAGGTTAGGGTCCTTGACTCTGAGCTTGTTGGTCTTTATAATAATTACAAGTCACTGGATTCTTGAGGTTTAGCTCCACCCCTGAGTTTGCAATATATGGTATTGGTAAATGCTCACTCTCAACTAGTTGGATATTGTAACATCACTGAGATTACACACTGAATTTTTCCTCCTTTCCTCCCTCCTTCCCTCTGCCTCTCTTTCACCCTTTTTTTCCTTCTCTTTCTCTCTCCCTCCCTCCCTCTCTCTCCAACAAGCAAGTAATTACAGATGGTGTTGATCTTTTCAAGGAACATCATATTATCTGTATCTGTCTATCTATGTCTATCTATCTATCTATCTATCTATCTATCTATCTATCTATCTATCTATCTATCTACAGGTGTATCCATATTATTCTTTAGTTGAGTACTTATATGAACATGCTCATAAGTGCAATTAATTCTATCTCAGAGAGTAAATGGACCCATTGCTTAGATGAATTGATTATTTTTGTATTTGGCAAGTTGTTAACATTGCCACATTTATAGATCTTAGCCTATTTGAGCTTAAAATAAATCTAAAAATAGTCACAGAGAAAACTATGTAGACAAAATCCAATATTGATAGTTCAGCTAATGATTAATCAAAAGCAAATGAAATTCACATGTTTAAAAATGTTATAGCCCTTTTCTTCAGAATATTATTTAGATTTGTTTGTTTTTCTTAATTTAGCTCTTGGTTTAAATTGTGTTGATTCATTCAGTACTCATTCATAGTCCCTTTGTAGGCAAATTCAAGGATTTCTTCTCAGATTCACTTTGCTTGGTTGACGTCTACTGATTCCTTTAACAGCAATTTGGAATTATCCATTTCTTGAAATGTTCCCTATCTTTGACTTTTATTACCTTTAACCTCCCATTTTCTTCTGTTTGCTGTTGTCCACTATCTTTGCTGTATCTTCTTCCTTCTCACTAATTTGGATCTCTCCCAAAGGACAGTTCTTTGTTTTTTTTCACCCTTTTTATACTCCACTATTTTCATATATCAATCACTTTTATGTTTCCAGTTTTCCTGCATCAGATCTCCAATCCTGACTTCTTTCCTGGGCTTTTAACTCCATGTTTGTTTTAATACTGTGTTGTCAAACCAATAACAAAATAGTAAAAAAGTCTCATTATTGTTCCCTTACAGATCCACTCCCCATACAAAAATTCCATTTTTTAATGCTGGTAATACCATTTTTTAAAAAACTCTATAGGCGTTATATTTTACAATATCTTCAAAGTCTACTTGTGAGCAATTCTAAAAGGCAATTAACAATGGATTTCTGTTGACTCCTTTGTTCAGATTTGCTCCTACGTTCATACATTTTTCACTCTACTTACATGTTGCTAATCCAATTTTTCTTCAGACTGACTTTTATTGCGATGTCTTACCTGATTGCTCAATCTCAATTTTCTTCATTCTCTAATACCATGGTGCCTGATCATACGTCTGTGAAACAGCTTTCAAAACATCTCTTTCATCCTGTCCCTTCCTCATTCCATTCCTTCCTCTTTCTATCAGCATCTAAATCTTCATCTCTACAAAAGAATATGAGGCATAAATATGAGTTAACAAGGGAAATAGGAATGTCTCATAGCAACAAGACTTTAAAAGGTAGAGAAGAAAAAGTAAAGGTGGAAGAAATACAGTGAAGCTGTGGTTGAGCTTAGTGCCCAAAATGTATGCCAGATTTGGGAAGATAATGCAAAGAGGTAAATATTTACATTACATAATTCATTATGTCCACCTGGAGCAACAAAACCATTGACAAAAAGTGTAGATATTCCTGGTTCTGAGAGCTGTAGGGAAGGAAAAAATGTCCTCGACCCACTTAGGGTCCCTGGATGCATCTGAAAATTGAATTGACAAACACATTAGCAGGAGAAAAGGATACAAATTTATTTAATATAAGTTTTACATGATACAGCATCCTTCAAGAGGCAATAAAGACCTAAAGAAACAGACCTGAGTATTTTATACTAGGTTTGATGAAAAGTGGACAGTTATCAAGGAATATGACAGGTTAAGGAGTATGAGGTAATTATAGTAAATTGGGGGAAACTTAGCAAGGCCTGTTTGTTAGGATTCTTCTTGGCATTTCTTTGTCCTCAGAGAAGCAAGGATTGTTCAATATCTGCAAATCAATCAGTGTGATACACCACATTAACAAACTGAAGAATGAAAGCCATATGATCATCTCAATAGGTGCAGAAAAAGCTTTTGATAAAATTCAACATCCGTTTATGATAAAAACTCTCCAGAAAGTGGGCTTAGACGGAACCTACCTCAACATGGTAAAGGCCATATATGACAAACTCACAACTAACATCATACTTAATGGTGAAAAGCTGAAAGCATTTCCTCTAAGATTACGAACAAGACATGTATGTCTACTCTCTCTCCACTTTTATTCAACATAGTTTTGGGAGTCTTAGCCACAGCAATCAGAGAAGAAAAAGAAATAAAAGGAGTCCAAATTGGAAAAGAAGAGGAAGTAAAACTGTCACTGTTTGCAGATGACGTGATACTATACATAGAAAATCCTAAAGACTCTACCAGAAACTACTAGAGCTCATCAATGAATTCGGTAAAATTGCAGGATGCAAAATTAATATACAGAAATCTGTTGCATTTCTATACACTAACAATAAAAGGTCAGAAAGAGAAATTAAGGAAACAATCTTATTTACCATTGCATCAAAAATAATAAAATACCTAGGAATAAACCTACCTAAGGAGGCAAAAGACCTGTCCTCTGAAACTATAAGATGCTAATGAAAGAAATCAAAGATAACACAAACAAATAGAAAGATACACCATGTTCTTGGATTGGAAGAATCAATATTGTCAAAGTGATTATACTACCCAAGGCAATCTAGAGATTCAGCACAATCCCTATCAAACTGTCAATAGCATTTTTCACAAAACTAGAACCAAAAATTTTAAAATTTGTGTAGAAACACAAAAGACCCCAAATAGCCAAAGCGATCTTGAGAAAAAAAAAAACGGAGCTGGAGGAATCAGACTCCCTGACTTCAGACTATACTACATTGCTTCAGTAATCAAAATAGAATGGTACTGGCACAAAAACAGAAATATAGATCAATGGAACAGGGTCGAAAGCCCAGAGATAAACCCACGCACCTATGGTCAATTAATCTATGACAAAGGAGGCAATGAAGAAAAAACAGTCTCCTCAATAAGTATGCTGGGAAAACTGGACAGCTACATGTAAAAGAATGAAATTAGAACATTTTCTAACACCATACACAAAAAAACCCTCAAAATGGATTAAAGACCTAACTGTAAGACTGAATACTATCCAATTCTTAGAGGAAAACATAGGCAGAACACCCTTTGACATAAATCACAGCAGTATCTTTTTGGATTTGTCTCCTAGAGTAATGGAAAGAAAAACAAAAATAAACAAACTGGCCCTAACTAAACTTAAAAGCTTTTGCACAGCAAAGGAAATCATAAACAAAAAAAGCCAGCCTATAGAGTGGGAGAAAATATTTGCAAACACTGTGACTGACAAGGGATTAATCTCCAAAATATACAAACAGCTCAATATCAAAACCAAACAACCCAATCAAAACATGGGAAGAAGATCTAAAAAAACAGTTCTCCAAAGAAGACATACAGATGGCCAAGAGGCACATGAAAAGATCCCTAATTATTAGAGAAATGCAAATCAGAACTACAATGAGGTATCACCTCACACTGGTCAGAATGTCCAACATTAAAAAGTCTACAAATAATAAATGCTGAAGAGGGTGTGGGGAAAAAGAAACCCTCCTACATTGTTGGTGGGAATGTAAATTGGTACAGCCACTATGGAGAACAGTATGGAGGTTCCTTAAAAAACTGAAAATAGAGCTATCATATAATCTTGCAGTTCCACTCCTGGGCATATATCCAGAGAAAAACATGATTCGAAAAGATACCTACACCCCAATGTTTATAGCAACACTATTTACAATAGCCAAGACATTGAAGCACCCTAAATGTCTGTTGACAGATGAATGGATAAAGAAGATGTGGTATATATATATATATATATATATATATACATACATACACATACACACACACACACAGTGGAATATTACTCAGCCATAAAAAACAATGGAATAAAGCCATTTGTAGCAACATGGATGGACTTAGAGATTGTCATACTGAGTGAAGTAAGTCAGACAGAGAAAGAGAAATGTATGATATCACTTATATTTTTGTGGAATCTAAAAAAAAAGGTACAAATGAACTTATTTACAAAACAGAAATAGACTCACAGACATAGAAAACAAACTGATGGTTGCCAAAGGTGGGGGAGAGATAAATTAGGAGTTTGGGATTAATATATACACACTACTATATATAAAATAGATAACCAACAAGGACCTACGATATAGCACAGGAAACTATCCTCAATATCTTGTAATGACCTATAATGGAAGAGAATGTAAAAAAAAATTATATATTCACATATATATATCTGAATCATTTTGCTGTACACCTGAAACTTACACAACATTGTAAATCAACTATATTTCAATAAAAATTTTAAAAAATACCAAGAACATTGAAGGTATTTGTTTCAGAAAGCAAAGCTGATGTCATGCTTCCCAGTCCCTTTTTAATTTAAGGACCTCAGAACACAGAGTTTATCTGATTGTGCTCTTCTTTCCATTGCATGCTATTTCCATGAGTCCTTACTAGGCTCCTCTTTAATGAAAAAATTTTAATGTTTTCCTTCTTTATCCCCCATTTTCAATTGCACTTCTCTTCCTCCTAATATACCTACCCTAGAATATTTAATTTATTTCCCTTGCTTTCTTCCTTTCATACATTTAAATGTATGCTTTCTAGAAAAATCATGTTTAAATTTTTGCAGAAATATGAATTGCACTATATATACTATATTTCTTATAATTTGTTAGTAGTTTATTTGGGGCAGTGGGATTTCAATGTAGGTAATCATATCATTTGCAAATAATGATATCATATTGTTTCTTCCAATTATTTTGCTTAATTTGTTTTTCTTTTTTTAATTGTCCTTGTAAGGCACTCAAGTACATGGGTCAATGGGAATGTTGATAGTGGGCTTTCTTATATTGTTCCTGATTTTAAAGGGATGGTGTCTACTATTTCCCTGTTTATAGTGGTGTGTGTGTGCATGTGTGTGTGTGCACGTGTGTGTGTGTGCACATGTGTGTGTTTGTATGTGTTTGACCTGGAAAGTTCCATTCTATATGCAGTTTACTGAGATAGACGATCATATGGTTTTTTTCCCCTTTATTAAAGTGGAGAAAGATACTTAAGGTTTTTCTAATACTGAGCTATCCTTGCATTCCTGGTATAAACTTAAGATGGTCATGTTTATTATTCATTTTTGCACTCAGATAATAGTAACTTATCTGGATTGTCTCTTGGATTTTTCTACCAATATTACCTGCTTATCACTTTATTTGGTATCACCGTAACAAACTAACTCTTCTCTTCAGGGCTTTACCTTCTAACCATCTCCCTAATTCATTCCCCTACCTCTCCCCTCTGGGGTTAAATCAATCTTTTATAAGCCCCATTTTAAGAGTCTAAGGATTTTTTAAAAACACACTTAATTAACATAGGTCTGGTTCTCATGGAACTAAAAAACAAGGCAGTCCCCAGCTGTTTCTAAATCTGTAGTCCAGGCAAGGGACCTGTGCTTAGAATGGACAAAAAACCAGAGCAGAAAATCAATGGTATCTGAGGGATGAAGGATAAATAGAATACTTTTTGGTTTTAACTGCACCAGGGGAACAGGGATGAGTAGAATGATAAGACTTTGGCAGAAAATGTTTATTTGAAGACAGGAGCTTGATTCTGTCATTAAGAAATCAAGATCTACTACCTGGGTAACTCATTGGCTAACTGAGCTAGTTAGAGGCATTTTTGCTTTATGCCTCCATTGTTTAATTGATAATGAAAATAGCTAACATTATTGAACCCGTAATAACATTCAGATATTTAGTACTAAAATGCTTTTATTAGTATTTACTTATTAAAACCATTTCATGGATGATGAAATTGGGCACAGAGAAATCAAGAAACATGGCCAAAGTCCTTCAGTTGGTATGTAGCTGAAGATTTAAATCTAGGCCAGAGCCCACAGTGGTTTTCTAGTTTAAGAATTGATTACTAGAGATTTTAAAACATTTTCTAAGTATCATGCCTTAAGTGAGAAGTTTAATGAGTCTTAACCTGATTATTACAAGTTATTAGGTAAAAGTTTTGAAAAAAGAAATGGAATGATTTAAATAAACCTGTGGCATGTAGCTTTTTGCTATCTTTATCAATTTGAATGAAGTTTTAAAACTAAATTCAAGCCCATGAAAGTGTTCATTTTTTATCAAGTCATTGAATAACTTACTATGTTAATTCCTTTAACCCCTGGTTACTGTATTTATTTAATAGGTTAACATTGAAATGGTATTAAGATTGAGCCTGGAGATCCTAAAAAATGCTTATGTTCTACACACACACACACAGAACACACACACACGTATTCTCTCTTTCCCTTTTCTTCCTCTCCCTTTCTCTTTTAATGTGTTTAGAGTCACTACTGAGGGAAAATAAGTATACGGAACAATAGATACTTTCCACATTGCTATATGTTGCTCTCAAGTTTTTTAGCATATTTGATTAACTAGTTTGCTTAGTTGACAAATTATTTTTCTTTTTGTTTTAGTTTTTATTTGATAGGAAAATTCTTTATAACCATCAAACCATATATTTGATCTGAGAGAAGGATAGCAAAACCTCACTACAATGGTCCTTTGATCTACTTTGAGTTAGAGATGTTCATTTCCAGTAATCAGTGTATAATAAGGAGAGGTGTCAGGAGCGGGCTAAACAGAGTTTCTTCCAGTTTCTCATGAGTCAGTTCAGTATATCGTAAACACCCTTGTTTTCCTCAAACATATTTTCAAGGGTAATTGCAAACATCCATTGAGAAAATGAAATATATGTTATATATATATATTTGTATATATATATATAACATTTCATATATATGATCTTCAGATAATGATTTCTAAAATTTTATACTATGAATTTTATTAGCATCAGTATTAATTTTAGAGATAGGTAGTAAGCATTAAGTTCTTTCAAGTGTACAGAATCCTAGTAGTAGAATTATCCCAATCAAGATGATTGTAAGTGATCTTTTTTAATTAAAATGTTGAAATAATTTCTAGATGTGAGCTAATTTCTTTACTTGACACAACTTATACATTCTAGAAAACATAGATGTTCTTTTAAACCAGAGGGGTTTTTTGTTTGTTTGTTTTTGCCATAACATTAAACGATTGTATGGCACATCCTTGAAACAAATTAGCATCATAAAGCTACTAGATTTTTAACATTAAAATTTAATTTCCCTATTTGTTGGGCTAATGTTATGACTTTTTAATTTTGGACTTTAGTTTATATATTATCTTTTTCTTTATGTCTGTATGTTGAATGATATATCCATATATCATAGAACAACAATATATACATATATATGTATTTAGAAACAAACTTTCATGGCAGTGAATAGTTTGACAGTATAGTGATCTGAGTGTATTTTGTGTATAATATAATAATAATAATTAGTAGTATTGTAGCTATCATTTGCTGATATGTGCCAGGCACCATAGATCATTTTATGTGTTTTAACTTATTTAATGTTCACAGCCACCTTTGTGGATATAAGTATAATTATCTCCATTTTACAGTGGAAAAACTCAGTACATAGAGTTTATATACAAGTTTAAACAACCATTAAGAGGCAGATGTAGGATGAAAGCGCAAGCAGTCTGGTGTTAGAGCCTGGATTCTTAACTACTACACTCCTTGCCTCATGTAATGAAATATGTCATTAAATGCCATATCCTCAGTACATAGCCTCTTCCTTATATTCAGTACATTACTCTGTATATTCTTAATCATGTATGTCTTATGACCAAGATAATACTAAAGTGAATTTATAAGCACCAAGTACCACCTGAAAATATTGGATTTGAAACGGAAGTCACGAAATACGAAGGTTTATCTTTATCAGAATCCAAGTAGCTTGTTTAATTCACTTTAAGTAGCAGATTGTGCAGTAGAGCTTTTTGATGACTAAACTTCATGTCCTTAATATGTTTACTTTAACACAATATTAAATCAGTTCTGAAAAGGTGCAGGTGTGTTTGGGTAGCTTTTCTTTCTTAGTAGTGAATTTGTAACATTAGCAAAAATGTTTTTGCACCTGGATTTGGACAGCGATAACAGACTTTCTCAGCGTAAGAATACATTTGGACTCCTTAAAATTTTTTTTTCTATGACTGAAAAATAGTCTAAATCTAAATAATTTTGGAAAACCCTGCAGCAATAAATAAATAAAATTTGTTTACATAGGTGCAACAAAACATTTCCTTTTAATAGGGATTGTTTCTACTTGTAATAAGTTAATAATCTTCAAGCAAAAGGGGCTAGAGGCAGTAATTTGTGGAGTCCAAGGCTGTTACACATAGGTTTAAAAGGATCCTGCTCTTTTGAATCCTTTTCCGCGCGTATTTCAATATTAACTGACAGTTTTGATTTGCTTCTTTTGTGAACATAAAGCTTGTTCCTGATATAACCTCTGCACTAGCTGTTCTTTTTGTTTGGAAAACTCTTCTGCCTGATTGATCATTATGTGGCTGGCTTCTTTATGTTATTCAGAGCACAGTCCATAGCTCAATATCTCAATAGAGGTATCCCCAGACTGTCAGTCTAATTTGGCCACAGTTATTTGCTTCAACACTGCTCTATTTTAGTCTTCTCTGAGGTCAAAAACTTCATAGGTTGGACTTCCCTGGTGGCCCAGTGGGTAAGAATCCGCCTGCCAATGCAGGGGACATGGGTTCGAGCCCTAGTCCGGGAAGATCCCACGTGCCACAGAGCAACTCAGCCCGTGTGCCACAACTACTGAGCCTGCGCTCTAGAGCCCACGAGCCACAACTACTGAGCCCGTGTGCCACAACTACTGAAGCCTGCGCGCCTAGAGCCCGTGCTCTGCAACAAGGCAAGCCACCGCAATGAGAAGCCGGCGCACTGCAACGAAGAGTAGCCCCCGCTCGCCGCAACTAGAGAAAGCCTGCATGCAGCAACGAAGACCCAATGCAGCCACAAATAAATAAATAAAAATAAATTTAAAAAAAGAAAAAAACTTCATAGGTTTTTGTTTGTATTGATTGATATATGCAGTCTTTCTCCTCAGCTACATGTAAGCTCTGTATGAACAGGTGTCTTTCTTTTGCTCACCACTGTCTCACCAAAGTCAACCTTAGTGCCTGATAAATAGTAGATTCTCAACTACTAGTTGAATAAATGACTTTTTTCTTTTTTTTAATAAATGACTTTTTGATTCAGGACTTGAGAGTCCCAGGTGCTGGATGTATTATGGACAAGGTAGCAGTAAAATGATTTGTCATTCAATTTGCAACACTAATGTTTATCCAGCATTGACAATGGAGTCCCAGATATGGCACCCAGGAGCTTCACCTGAGTTCAGTAACTTAACACTTTGCACTTTGCACTTTGAACCTACATTATTAAAATAAATCACACTGCCAAAACCTATACCTCCATATATCTTTTAAAAACTTACGTCTATGTGCAATTAGGTACTTAGGCAAATTGCTCCTAATTTAGATTGTGAATCAATGGCAATGATTAACAAGTCAATGGTTAAGTAACAATTATATGTAATATATAACATATATAATATATAAATATATATAATATAAATTCTATATTTGTGGTATAAATACACATAAGATTTACCATCCTATCCATTTTAAAGTGTACAATTTAGAAATGTATATTCACATTATTGTGCAGCCAATCTCCAGAAATTTTTGGTCTTGCAAAACTGAAACTCTATACCTGTTAAACAAAACTCCCTATGTTTCCTCTTCCCCCCAGCTCCTGGCAACCTATTTTCTGTCTCTGAATTTGACTACTCTAAGATACCTCATATAAGTGGAATCATGCTGTATTCTCTGTTTTATGACTGGTTTAATTCACTTAACATGATGTCCTGCAAGGTTCATCCATGTTGTAGCATGTGTCAGAATTTCCTTTGTCATTTTCTGAAGAGCATATTATTTTTTTTTCATTTTAGTCTTTTATCAGCTCCTGAAAAAGTATTAACTATATCCTGGATATAGTTATTATATTTAGCCTTGACAATAATTATTATCAACTCACATGCTTTTTTTAAACAGGCTGATCAAAAACTGCAGAATTATGGGTGATATTTTTTATTATACCTACCCATCAGGATATGCCATGTCTTAACTGAAAAATAAAAAAGGTAAATCACACACAGGAAAGATCCAAGAGGAATAATTTTAAAGAGGCATAAGGATGTCTATATATTCAGCACACATTATTTAATGATCTTGTATATTTGCTTCCAAAATGTTAGAAGCACGTGTCCTGGGCATGTTCTCCTGGCAGAGGCAGGGATCTAAGGGAGAGAGACCCAGACTTGGAACCAGCACACTATCATTTCTGTACCATCCTATTCACCAAAGCGAGTGCCAAGGCCAGTCCAGACTCACGGGATGGAAAAACAGACTCTGCCTCTTGATGGAAGAAGGTGCAAATTGATACTGCAAAGGGCATAGTTGTAGCGAGAGGTATGAAAGATTGAGCCCATTTTTGTAATAATTTGATTCATTTCTATTATCACAAATTAACCAACATTCTGAATTCTGCATGCACTATCCTCTTGCTTTCCTTTTAATATAATTTTATATCTATATGTGTTCCTAAAAAGTAAATTTTTAATTTTAATTGTTTTGACTTTACAAAGGATGGTATTGCTAAATATCCTCTTTTGGGATTTACTTTTTCACATAATATTTTATTACTAAGAATAATTCATGTTGTTGTGTGTTGCTATATTTTATTTATTTTTTGCCTTCTATATAACATTCTGTTGATGCTATCAGCACTGAGTCTTAAACATCCTTGTTGATAGGAATTTGGGTTGCTTATAGGTCTTGCTGTTGTGAACATATCTCCTAATGCATGTTTCTCCTGGGCATATCCCACACACTGGGATATATCAGTTGTAGAGTATGTGAATGTTTAATTTTACTTCCGAAGTAGTTGAGCCAATTTGCCTTCCTACTACCAATTAATAAAATATCTTTTGGCTCTCCATCCCACCCAGTACTTGTATGGTCAGAATTTCGTTTTATTTTTGTCACTTGAATGTTTTTAAAGTGACTTCTCAATGTAGTTTTGTGTTCCCTAATCACGAAAGAAATTGAATTGAAAATACCAATATGTTTATCAGCCATATAGGTTTCTCTTTCGTGCTTTTCTTATTTTCTTGCAGGAATATTTTATTTATACTTGTTTCAGCATTGTATACTTCAAGTAGTTCCTTCTAGTCTGTAATTTGTCTTCTCCCTTAGTTTAAGGTGTCTTTTGATAGTCGGAATGTGAAATTAATTTGGCTGTGAGGTTATGAAGAGTCATGGAGTGAGTTATACATTTGCATTGTCACACACAAAACAGAGATGCATATTGTCCTCTCTTCCATACATTCCTTAGATTGTGTACTGCTGTTTGAGGGAATGGTTAAGAATGGCAGGCACCCAGAAGAGGCTCTGAAAATATGGAACAAATTGGGAAGAAAATTTCCTATTTAAAAAATTAATTTCTAAAATGAAAACATTGCCTTTACTGTTTTTCTTCAAATCATTGTAATGCTTTTCTTTTTACGTCTTTCAGTTTTAGTATTCCTAAACAATAAAGTGGTCAAGTGATGTCTTAAAAATATAAACAACTGATAAATATATGTGTTAGGGAACTGTATAATTCTGGCTTAACATGTTTGTGAAGTGAGAATTTGTACATAGTTCGGTAGCTTCATGAAGGTAAACAGAAAAAACATGAGAAATATTAGCTGGTTTCAAGTATATTTATTTATAATAGTTCAAAATAAAAAATTAGAGTTACTGGCAACTCTTAACACCCTCCAAAATGTATCCCTTGATAAATACATTCAAACATTTAAAGCAATATATGTCTGAAAATGCTTAATGTATACCATTAAAATATGGAGTCTAGATTAAAATTATGAAACTCAAATCAGGTTTAAAATGTGCTGGCCTCACCATTTGTACAAATTTATTGACAAATTCATCTGTAAATTTTAACCTTTTTGTTTCTGGTGTTGTTATTACTTGTTTACAAGTTACTCCTATAAAATCTGTCAGAATATGTCATCTTAAATTAGAAGAAAATGGATTTCTACATACATGTGAAGAAAACATATTTCTTAAATGTCATCAAGACGTAAATGTTGATGGTTATTTCATGGATTGTGTGAATTTTGATTTTGTTTTCACAGCTTTTCTACTTTAGCTTTGATAGAAGGTAGAAAGATGTTCTGAAGCTGTGTGCTTCTAAATTTGGTCCTTACTGACAGGGAAGAATTATTTGAAGCACCCGAAATCTGATCTGAGCCTTGGAGGAAGGTACCACAAGATGATAGCATACATGATTACAAAGCAAGGAGGATTAGAAAGAGCAATATATTTTTGGAAAAAAGGGCAAGCACACCGCTTGGAATGTTTTATCAAGAGAGGGATACAGAAGTGAAAAGTAATCCTTTTGCTTTATTTGGCATTATTGCTGTGTTCGATTTTGGTCTTTGCATTTGGCAAAGTACATGGAGACTCTGGAGAAGGTCCAGCGAAGATCAGCAAAAGTGATGTAAGGAGCGGGGACTAGCTCCTAAGAGAGGGCTCAGTGGGATCAGGACTGTTTAACTTGGAGAAGGGAAGACTAAGGGGGTGATTTAACTGTCTTCAAGTATTTGAAAGGTTATTATATGGAAGATGCAGAACAGATGTTCTTTACTTCCACAGGAGAGCAAATAAAAGGAAATAGTTTTAAATTGTAGCCAGAGAAAAAGTTCAGTTGGTCAGAAGGGACCAACAGAAGGGACTATGAAGAAGGGATTAAACATTGAAACAGGTAACCAAGGAGTATAGGGAAATCCAGTCCTTAGAGATCTTTAAAACTAGGAATAGACAGCCATCTGCCTAGGATGGTTTAAGTGTCTTCCACCTCAGTGCAGGGAGCTACCCTGTTTCTCTTTTTGAAACTCTTCCCACTTTGAGATTCTATGCATGTTGTTTCTACTCTTTCAGAGAGTTACCTGGAAGATAGTCAGTTAGTAGTATCTATCCCAGGATAGAAGCTAGAATTCAGCAAAGGCAGAGATCAAGGGCTACCCGGTGCTCCCCTGAGTATCTCTGATCTCCTTCTAACTACATAGGTATTAGTGACTGGACCAGAGAGGAGAAAGTATTTCTTTTTTTTTAAATTTTTTTTTTTTTAAATAGTAATCTTTTATTTATTTATTTATTTTTATATTTATTTTTGGCTGTGTTGGGTTTTCGTTTCTGTGCGAGGGCTTTCTCTAGTTGTGGCAAGCAGGGGCCACTCTTCATCGCGGTGCGCGGGCCTCTTCACTATCGCGGCCTCTCTTGTTGCGGAGCACAGGCTCCAGACGCGCAGGCTCAGTAGTTGTGGCTCACGGGCCTAGGTGCTCCACGGCATGTGGGATCTTCCCAGACCAGGGCTCGAACCCGTGTCCCCTGCATTAGCAGGCAGATTCTCAACCACTGCGCCACCAGGGAAACCCGAGAAAGTATTTCTTACCTGTCATTTGTAGAACTATAGTATATATGTTCTTTCTTCCCAGAGCTTTCTGAATATGCAATGGTAATTCAGGGATTGTGCTAGCTACTGTGATATGGAAGGTCAGGCATTGCACTAAATTATCTCAATCACAGGCAGGTGGTGTGTTTCTCCTTTCACAGATAAGGAAACCAAGACTTAAAGAATTTAGTCATTAGCTTAAGGTCCTTCAACGAGTTAGTGACAAAGGCAGAATTCTTGTTCGGACTTCTTGTTTGTCTCTGTTCTAATGAGAGGTTATACACATTTAGATGTGTTCTTCATTGATAATGGCAGCTTCTGTTATTATTAAGAATAGAATGTGGGTACAAAAGTAATAATCATCATTAGGAGAATATAAGGAAATATGTGTTGAATGAATGATGACCCAGACTTAGATTTGAAGTAAAATTTGTGATGTTTTGTGATATATGTCATAATTAAGTTGCTCCCCTTCACTAAAGCAGCACTTTATGTAACCAAAGATGATTATTTACTTTGGCTACTTGATCTATAGTTAGGACAGTTGAATAGTGGCCTCATGAATCATAAAAACTTTACAATTCAAATAAGCTTTGAAGTTTGAGCATCTATACTTCCTAAAGACATGAGTGGCATGGGATATTGCAAACTTCCACAATTAAGTTAAACACAAAATGATAATATAACTATTTTAGAGGAAATTTAAATAAATCAAATGGTATATGTTTAATTTGATGTTTGATTCACTAATTCTTAGTGGTCCTCAATCAATACCTCATTTAATTTTATCACTGCCTAAAGTTTGTTTAGAGTTAACTTAATTTGACTCTTTGTATTTCTAGTAAAAAAATACTTCTGGGAAAATCCAAATAGATAAAAGGGATATAAACAATCTATTTTTTAAATTAAAAAGTTAGCAATTAACATACTACAGTATTTATCTTGTTTTTAGAAAAAATAATACCTTTCTCATTAATCTATCCAATGATAAACTTTAAAGAACCTGTGGCTATGTACTATGCAGTCTTAATTTGTTAGGGTAGTAGAAATGTGAAGTCTTTCACCCTGTTTTGTTACTGTTTCATTGCTGTGATTCTTGGGAAGCTTATCAGGCAAATAATGTTAAGAGCACCTGAATATTATTTTCTAGGATAAGATTTCTCTTTGCCCAATTTCTCTTTTGTATTCCATAATTTAGATTTCTTTTACTTCGTAGTAAAGAGAAAGAAAGATAATAAATAACATCTATTGAACAGTTACTGTCAGTGCCACAGAGGGCACCATCTATGGTACAGTCTATGCAGTGGTTTCTTTTTTGTATGACAGGTAATCATCTAAATGCTCTGCAGGTATTATCTCATCTAATCCTGATACTCATCCTATGAATGGGACTTTGATTAGGCTCCTCTTGTGGAATAAGAAAGAGTATGTGGTATGTAGACTACAGTCACAAAGAGGTTAGCTAATGACTCAGGTCACCCAGCTAGTAAATGGAAGAGTAAGGATTCATACTGAGGCAATCTAGTGACCGTGCTTTTGGCCTCATACCGTGCTACCTGTCTTTTTGAGACCACTTGTCTATGGAAAATCTCATAACCGTCATTTCGATAGTCCAAGCTTTCTGTACCTTATTTCTAATTAATAGTTTGAATCAACATAGTGTTTTTATTTTTTTGCTTATTAAACACTAATCATAAAACCTTTACAATTCAAATAAATATTTGTTTCTTCTAAGCTATGACTAAAATGAATGAGTTTTGCATGACACATTTTAGGATAAAAGTTAAGCATGAAAAAGCTCGTTTTGTTAAGGAACTTATAGTTCAGAGAGATTAACACATAAATTCAATTAAATATATTGCTTGAAGCAGAATGTGCTAACTGGTATAAGAGAAGTATAAACAACATATTCCAGAAGCACAGAGGAGGGAGAGATTCATTCTCATTTGGCAAGTGTAGTGCCATGGAGCTTGCTATAGGGAGAGAGAGCTAAAGGATATGTATTAAACAGGGTAACTACGAGACACGTGGGCACAGATGATGTGCAGTACGGGAAAGAGAGACATTCTTTCCAGCAGCTTATGCCCGTTGAGGACTGGGGGAAATGCACCAATGTGTAGATATATCTCTCAGTTATTTGCTGGATTATGAACATCAGAAATGGCACTTTGACACACACACATATCCATCCATCTGGCTATTCACTCTTTTATCAAATCTCTGGTTAAAGTAATATCAGTTAATTGGGATGGTGATTGTCTTCCTTAATAAGTATGCATTTTTTCAACCTCAAGAAGATTTAAAATGAGTGTAAAAGTGTTTAAGACTCAAAATTTTAGAGCATTAATATCTCTGTTAAGGAAGAATCTTCATAATTAGCATCGTGTTTGCTTAAAATGAGCAGATCTCAAGCTTTTTTTTTTTTTTTTTTTTTTAATAAATTTATTTATTTATTTATATTATTTTTGGCTGTGTTGGGTGTTTGGTGCTGTGTGCGGGGTTTCTCTAGTTGCAGAGAGCTGGGGCTACTCTTTGTTGCGGTGCGTGGGCTTCTCATTGTCGTGGCTTCTCTTGTTGCGGAGCACGGACTCTAGGCACGCAGGCTTCAGTAGCTGTGGCACGTGGGCTCCGTAGTTGTGGCTTGCGGGCTCTAGAGCGCAGGCTCAGTAGTTGTGGCACATGGGCTTAGCTGCTCCGCAGCATGTGGGATCTTCCCAGGCCAGGGCTGGAACCCGTGTCCCTTGCATTGGCAGGCGGATTCCTAACCACTGCGCCACCAGGGAAGCCCCATCAAGCTTTTAAAATGATAACCTAGTAGCTTCAAATTAAAATGTATAATTGAGTAAGTAGTTTCAACTTGTGGTTTTATGTATAAATATTTCTAAATTTATATGTTGTATTAGAACATTTAAGAGAACTTAAGATTACCCTTTTTATATGTTTAATTTACTAAATATATAAAAAATACTTAAATACTTTGGAAAGTTTTTTTTCCAATAAGACAATTGAAGTATTTAAAAAGGAAATTGATTATATTGAATTTATGAATGCACTTTAATATGTTTGAAGGTCTTTAATTTTACAAATGGAACAAAATGTCAATCAAAGACTGCTTAAACAGACCCTTAAAAATTTCTAGGCTTATAACTAAGATTTATCAGCAGAGTTTAAAAGGCTAGAAAAGATGTTATCCCAAAAGATGTTTGTATCCCAAAGCTGCCTGTGTGATGACATCGATTATAGGGGTAAAAGTCTAACTGGAATGGGTTTAAGAGAGAATGGGAGGAGTGGAATTGGACAGCAAGCATAGACCCAAGTATAGACCCAGACATTAGTGTCATTACTTAGGTGTTGACTGTGGTGCTGGCCACAGCTTTGAAGTCTTACCCTTAAATGATTGTACAAGCAGCAGGCTTCCTGAGAGGGAGCAGAGTGGGGAAAGACGACAAGACTGTGCATGAGCTCACCTGTGACACCTCCCAAGGTGAGATTCAGGAGCTGGAGTTGCTTGCAGCTATGCAGACAGGGGCTAACACCTGCAAATGTAGCTTATTACCTTCAGTAAAACCCTGTTTGTAATATACAGACTTCTGAGTCTGAAACTCACTCTGCAAGAGTAAAAAAAGAGGAAGAAAAGTCTGGGACAATGAAGGGACCAAGAAACTGGAGGAACTGTGGAGAATGGTGGACGCCTTAGAATTCTGGGTGAAAGGAACAGAAGCCCATTTTATGGCTGGGTCTCATAAGGCACCAGAGCCCAGGAACTAAAAAGTCAGGAATGAAGTTTTCTTTCTCTGCCTCTCCAGTGTCTCATGGTCACTCACTTCTGCTTTTGTCTGCCTATCTGTGTCATTCTTTTCTGTCTTTAGCTACAAACCTGCTTCTCTATTTCTGTGTTTATGCCATAAAATGATGGATGCAGCCTTATATATCTTTCTGTTCAAGCAGTCAGAAACTCATAAAAGTCGTGAGTCACAACTGCAAATTTCTAGGAGCAAAAAGTGTGATTGACCCAGGTCCAGTCACTTCTGGCTAAGGGAGCAAAGTCTATGGTCCATTGTCCTCTTAACAAGCATGAATATCTTCTCTGAAAAGCAGACCCAGTCATTGTCTTGGAGTGGGGTGTGAAGGCCATGCAGGAAATGGCTGGGCATTTCTGGTGTAGTGGGATATGTCTGGAAAACGCAGCTAGAGAAGAATATTATTGCAAATCTAATTTTTTAATAGAAACCAGTTCAAAACTTTATCCATGATAATCAAAGGATTTTTACATAGTTCTAAAGTAGTTTTTCATCAAGTTTAAGGAATAAAATGAAGCATAGTAAATAGGTCAGTGATTTTCAGATTTTTTTGTTTTTTTGTTTTTCCTTCAGCAGAGTCTTTTTGCAAATGAAATCTCATGTGCAACTCCACAAGATAGAACAGATGTGGGTGGAGTGCTGTGGCAGAAGTATTGTCAAGGGACATGGAACCCTCGTTGCCCCATTCTCTGAAATATATGTTATATCCTAATAGGTTCCATCTTCTATTTCTAGACCCTTTTCCACGTCCAGCATCCACATGAAACTACCCTTGGTGTACCATAGAGGAATTTCATCTTTCTTGACATATTTATTTTAATTATACATACTCTTATTTAATTGTATTTATTTATACATATGTATTTAATTATACATACTTCTTAATTATACATACTTCTTAATTATACATACTCTTCATTTTCGCATGTGCATTCTATGTGAATAGTTTCACATACGTTTATGTTAGGGACCTTGAAGGGACTGTTGAACTTTTTAGGTTCACCAGGGTGACCCTACCAACCCAGACCCCTGGCTGTAACACAGATGTGCTGAAGCCATAGTTGTATTGAATGAATATAGATAAATTAATAAAATTATAAAGATAGGGACCATGTCACACTGTAAAAACCATTCACCTAAAAAAAGTCTAGTAGTTGTGCAATAAATATTCGCTTAATTAAGTCAACTTAAAAATAAAAATAGAACCTCTGTCTAATGCTGCTTGGTAGTATTACAGTTGTGGCTGTGATAACATATCTAGTGAAAATTTGCCAGTCTTTCTGGATTAACTAAGGTGTGGTTCAGGCCTAAAAAAATGACTTAGGAGGCTTAAAAGTTGTTACTAATTTTCCATTTCTGAGTTTTTTTCCCCCAAATATTCTATACTGTAAAGGAGGTCAAATAAAAAAATACTCTTGCAAACATTTACCACTTGCATAAAAATTACTGCCACTTGTATAGTGGATTATTAATTTGTGTATAATCCTACCTCAACACATTGAATCTGAGTGAAATAAATTTTTGAATTTTGTTTTATATATGTGTATATATATTTAAATATTTTAATTAAGACTTTATTTTTAAAGGTGTTCTAGGTTCACAGCAAAATTGAGAGGGAGGTATAGAGATTTCCCATATGCCTCCTTCCCACACATGCATAGCCTTTCCCATTATCAACATCCCCTACCAAAGTGGTACATTTGTTATAATTGATGACCTTACATTGACACATTGTAATCACCCCAAATTCATAGCTTACATATGTTTCACTCTTGATGTTGTCCATTCATTGGATTTGGACAAATGTATAATGACATGTATCCATTATTATGGTATCGTATGGAGTATTTTCACTGCCCTAAACATCCTCTGTGTTCCATCTATTCATTCCTCCCCTGTCAATCCCTGATCTTTTCACTGTCTCCACAGTTTTACCTTTTCCTGAATATCGTATCTTTGTAATCATACAGTATGCAGCCTTTTCAGATTCGTTTTTACATTTAGTAAAATATGCACTTAAGTTTCCTCCATGTCTTCATGGCTTGATAGTTCATTTCTTTTGAGTGCTGATTATTTCATTGTCTGCATAGTCTGTATCTCACCATAGGTGTAAATGGCAGCACTACTTATTTGTCTGAACTTTTAAATCCACACATTTCTGCTCATCAGAAATAAAAGAAATATAGCAAGTTTCTCTATGACATTTCCATAAACTTCATCCTACCATTCACTGATTTGAGTAAAATGAGGACAGTTCTCAAAAGATGCTATTATAATGAGCAAACCAGATACATGAAGTTACTTTATAAATTGCATCATTGTGTTATAATTACTGACTTAAAAATTAATTTAAAATGATCTCCCGTGTATAGATGTTGAAACCTGGGGATTTGGTAAAGGCGCATAACATTGACATTCAGAAAAGGAGGGCACCATGGCAGGAATTCTATCACAACAGCTCACCAACAGTAAGATAGCCCCATTCTGCATGTGAGATCAAGAATAAATGCTCAGATGTTGTGCTGGTGGCTCTTTCCTTGAGGTGGTACTCAGCATGTTGTGTTTCTATTTTGGCAATACTAGGTCATTTTTACTATTACAGAAGGATTAGTTTCACTATTGGGTGGCAATTTGAAATCCAGTTATATCCTATATTTCATTACACTGAAGAGTGTTTCCAGAGCTTTGCACCTAAGATGCCGGGTGATGCCTTGCCATGTTTTAGGGAGGTTTTGACAAGGGGGTGGTTATGACGTGCCCCATGATTCTGTGGCTCCCAGCCCTCATTTCTGCCCTTGGATCTTATATCCTACTCTCCTCTCACTAAAATGGAGCTCTGGTTTTGCTTCTCTCTAGGTCAAAACCCTTTAACAGCTTCCCTTCACTCATTGTTCCAACTTACTTTTCCTATCTAATTCCTCACCTCTCCTCTTGCTATTTACTTTCACCAAGATAAGATGCTTCTTAGGACTCACACAGGCCTTGGACTGCCCTGCTTCTTTGCCTTTTCATATTCCTTTGTTTGTTGAATAACCATGTGTTGGGGCTGCTTCGTGCCAGGCACCTGTCTTTCTTAACCTCCTCATATGCTGTAGAATCCTATCCATTATTCAAAGCCCAACTGCGACACTTCATGAAATCTTCCATGATATACCTTGATAGCCCTATTCTTCTCTTCTTCTGGGAGCTTATGACATATTGTCACATTATCTGTATTTTGCTCATGACAAATCACATTCAGTCTTGCATTATCATTACTTATGTAAGGCTTTTAGAGCTTCTATTAGATTATAGTCTCCTTGAGAACATAGACTATGTTTTAGTCCTTTGCTTTCTCCATAATCCCTAGCATGGTACTTTGTAGATTGTCATAGGCATTTGCGGAATAAATAACAGAAATTAGATTTTAGACCAGTTTTAATTCAAACTGATTTCCATGTTGAGAAATTAGGAGACTGATATATCTACTTTATGACATTTTGTGGTCTTGGTACAGTAGCTTTCTAAATAATTAGCACTTACTGATTACTTATCTTATAGTCCCATGAATTTTTATTTCCCTCTTGTCTTTCTCTTATTTAAAATGTTTGGATAAGAAAGATAAGTAGGAAAAAAAATAGAAAATAATTTAATGTAGACCAAATCAGGTTTTGAACCTGTGTTCCCCAAACTCCTTAAAGAGGGGATTCCATGAATGGCCTTTAGAGGGTCTGGGAACTCCATGATATTATACGCAGATCTTGTTGTGGGTGAGTCAGTAGTTTTTATCCAATTCTCAAAGGTATCTTTTACACAAAAGCAAAACAAAACAACAACAATAAGAACAAAGAACCCTACCATTCTAATTAGTCTTCTTCATCCTTCTACTTTATCCCAGCATTTCAAAAAAGGTCACTATATATGAAAGGGTTTTTGGAAACTAAATTCTATGTATAAATTAATTTTAGACATTATGGTTGTCAGCAAAAGTCCATGTGATAAGAACAGTTATTTAGTATAGTTCACTAAGAGACCATTCATTGGTAAGACTTAGAGAAGTGAATGCCAAAGTCGTTTTTTTTCCTGTCTTAATGAGATAAAATACAAAAATGTGAATACAGCAGTCCCAAGGGCTGGTGTACTATTATGAAAGAGCATGTGATTTTTTCCCTAAATACTAAAAGAGTGAAAATATGCTGCCTTGCTTAAAGCTGGCCAAGGTTTAAGGAAACAGAGAATACAATGATTCTGGAATGACACTCTCATTCCATTGAATTTGTACTCATAACTATCCACCACAATTCAGTGTCCTATAAAGTCACTGGTATTACATATCTGATGGAAAACAGTCCTCTGTAGTTTAGGAAATAAATAGTTTTCCTCCTTACTAATCTAAAAGCATTGGTTTTTCCAGTGCTACCCAAATTAAGAAAAAAATCTTCAGCTTAGCCCTCCACAGCATGGTTAGTGAGCTGCATTTCTAACTGCATCTCCCAGGACCTTCATACATAGAACCTAAGTTTCTTACAAATGAGATTACTTGCAGGGCCTTGCACTTTTTCAGCTTTTTACTTTTCCTCATCCTGTTATTTTTTCCTTAAAAGGAGTTAACTAACTCAATTATTTATTCCACCAGTTTTTATTGAGTAAGTACCCTGTACCAGGACTGAACACCAGGTATCTTACTTACTGATAAGTAAGATATAGTCTTCAGGCAGCTGATACCCTGCCCTGGCCATGTGGGTAATTAGATAGGATAAAGTATTAGTAGATGATCAATCTACATTTTATATACATAAAAATGTATATAAAATAGCCTTCACAGTCACTTACACATTTTCATGTAGAGAACCTATTTTTTTCTGCCTGGATACTTGTACTGTATATGTATACCAGACAAACATACTGATCATCTACTAACACATTCTTACGTATGTGCCCTTCTTGAAAACATTATTTTAAGAAATATTCTATATTGTGAACTAATTTTTGACAAGGGAGCCAAGAATACTCTATGGAGAAAAGATACTCTCTTCGGGACTTCCCTGGCAGTCCAGTGGTTGAGACTTAATCTTCCAATGCAGGGGGTGTGGGTTCGATCCCTGGTCAGGGAGCTAAGATCGCACATGCCTCGCAGCCAAAAAACCAAAACATAGAACAGAAGGAATATTGTAACAAATTCAATAAAGCCTTTAAAAAAAAAAAAAAAAAGACAATCTCTTCAATAGACGGTGCTGGGAAAACTGGATATTTACATGTAAAAGAACACAACTGGATACTCCTGTATCATACCACTCACAAAAATGAATTGGAAATGTATTAAAGACTTAAATGTAAGGTCTGAAATCATGAAACTCCAAGTAAGAAAACATAGGAAAAAGCTTCTTAAGTCTTTGCAATGATTTTTTGGATATGACACCTAAAGCACACGCAACAAAATAAAAAATAAACAAGTGAGACTACATCAAACTAAAAAGCTTCTGCACAGCAAAAGAAATTATCAACAAAATAAAATGACAACCTACAGAATGGGAAAAATATTTGCAAAACATATATTTGATAAGGTGTTAATATATATAATAAAATATATAAAAATCTCATGCAACTCAATAGCAAAAAATAAAAAGAAATGATAATCTAATTTAAAATGGGCAAAGGACCTGAATAGACATTTTCCAAAGAAGCTATATGAATGGTCAACAGGTATATGAAAAGGTGCTCAGCATCACTAATTATTAGGGAAATATAAATAAATACCACAATGAGATATCAGCTCATGCCACTTAGAATGGCTATCACCAAAAAGAGATAACAAATGCTAGTGAGAATGTGGAGAAAAGGAGAACCCCCGTGAAATATTGGTGGGATTGTAAACTGGTACAGCCACTATGGAAAACAGTATGAAGATTCCTCAAAAAATTAGAAATAGAACTATCATGATCCAGCAATTCCATATCTGGGAGTATGTTCAAAGGAAATGAAAAGTGGTATATGTAATGGAGTATTATTCAGCCATTAAGAAGAAGGAAATCCTGCCTTTTGCGACAACATGGATGGACCTAGAGGACATTATGCTAAGTGAAATAAGCAGACAGAGAAAGACAAATACTGTATAATTTCACTTATATCTAAAACCAAAAAAGAAAAAAAAAAAAGGGAAAAGAAAAAGAAGAAATGCAAACTCATAGTATAAGAGATCAGATTTGTGGTTGCCAGAGCTGGGTGGAAGTGGGAGGGAGAATTGGAGGAAAGTGGTCAAAGGTACAACTTCAGTTATAAATAAGTCCTAGGGATGTGATGTACAATACGATGACTACAGCTAACACTGCTGTGTTATATATTTGAAAGTTGTTAAGAGAGTAAATCCTGAGAGTTCTTATCACAAGGAGACAAGTGTTTTTTCTTTTTCTTTTTCTTTTTTTTGTATCTATATGAGATGATGGATGTTAAATTGCTGTGGACAATCATTTCATGATATATGTGATTCAAGCTGTTACACTGTACACCTCTTAAAACTTATACAGTGCTGTGTGTCAATTATATGTCAGTAAAACTGGGGGTAAAAAAGACAATAAGAAAACAGTGGAAAAAAGAAGAGAGCACAGTGCCAGGCAAGAATAGTCTCTCAGTAAATGTTTCCTGAATAAATGAACAGAAAGGAGAAAAGGACCCCTGAAAATTTAACTGGATTATGATGGGCTGGATTTCAGAGCTTCTGGAATCAAATGCAACGAAAAATATTCAGACCATCAAAAAAATATTCTAGATGACAAAAATTAATCAAAATTAATGATGGAGAAATCATGGCATAATAACTGGACTATTGGTGATCCCTAGAATAGCCTGATATAGTTGGGATTGCCAAATGTAGCAAATAAAAATATAGGACACCCAGCTAAGTTTGGTTGCCAGAAGCCCTTTCCTCAAATGTTTGGAGTCCTCTTCTGGTTCCTGGGACCTGTTAAGACCAGTGGTGGGTTCTGGAGCAGAACCTGGCAAGTTCTGGACTGTGTGGGCTGCAGTCCCTGTGTTTCCTGCTGGGGGAGCTCTCCAACTCTCTACCTTGAGGATGAAGCCAATTAGATGTCACGGGAGCTCTGGGACTTGAGCTTTTGGGGTCACTTCAGCCCACCGTGGCTGGGCTGGGGTTCTGGGGGGCAGTCTGCTGGGAAGATCCCTCTTCTCACTGGTGCAGTAATTCTTTCTCTGATTGGGCAAGATTGAGTCACAAGAATGGTACTGACATACAGATTATTGGTGACTCACCCATGCAGGTCAGTGAACAAATTCAGGGCTCTGGGAGACTGAAAGAACCTTGTGCTTGAACCACTTGGGCAGGTGTAGGCATTGTCAGTGTATTCCAACTGTGGTGCTGCCTTGAGTCTACTCTACTCTCAGCACTACCCACCCCCGTCCACCCCTCCCACTGCTGGCATCCAGGGCAGCCACCCACCTCTCTGCAGGTGTTCCTCCAAAGTGGGCATGCCCCTACCTCTGAGAACTTTAGAAATCATTGCTCTCAACACCAGTGGGCCCTACTGATTGATATCCTCTCTTGTCTCTGATCTATGTAGATGCATGTTCTCCTGGTCAATCTTAAGCCATGTTGGAAAAGAGGGACATTCCTTACTCTGGTGGGACTCTTCTCTTGCGGACCATGGCTCTTCCCCTAACCAGGACACTAGTGGCAGTGTGTGGGAGGCAGGGTTGTGGTTTCAAAAGAATCCACATTCTATGAATGCAGTGATTATAACCAGAAGACTTCAGGAAGAAGCACTATTGAAAGATGTTTGTTCTGTGGTATAAAAATCCAAAGGTAAATTTAACATGACCAGAAAAGGAATTATCATTCACACTTTCCTGCATGCTCTGGGTAAGACTTGCTTTTGTGGTTATCATCAGTAAAGCAAGTATCATCTTTTGAATGTCACTGGATGCCATGCCAGCATTCACGAGTGGCATGAGGGATGAGGCAGGTTCCTAAGGAATGATGTAATTAGCATGAAAGAACTGGTATTAGGGAAGTGCAGAGGCAAGAAGGTGTATATTGTTTCAATACAAACAAGTGCCAAAGAGTCATGGCATTATGAGTAGTAATAGTGCTGCTAACTTTTTCTTGCTGAAGGGGATAGGAAATTAACCAAGAATAGCACACTTGATAATAAAGAACACAAAGAGATAGTTCCTGGACTTGTTCAAGAGGGGATGCTACCTAGACATTAGGAGGAATTGTCACATCTGTTACTGGACTGAACTTGGGTCTGCTTGCCCACCACGCAGCAAAGCCAATCTACTGACACCAATGGGTTGTGGTGAAGGAGAATATAGCATTTATTGCAGGCACCAAGCAAGGAGAATGGGTGGCTGCTCAATGACCTGAACTCCCTGATGGCTTTCAGGGAAGGGTGTTTTAAAAGCAACATTTGGGGTGAGAGTTGCAGCTCAAGGACTTTCTTCTGATTCATTGGTGGTGAGGTAACAGGGTGATGTTTTAGGAATCTTAACCATCAACCTTCTGGTTCTAACCAGTTTAGGGTCTGGTGCTTGTGGTCAGTGTGTCCTGACCTCTACCTGGGTGGCAGGGGGATCTTAGTTTCTGTAGAACAATTCAAAGATATGCATCAGATTGTTATGTATATCCCTTGGGGAGGAATAGGACTCTGTTTTATCACTGATTATTTGTTTAAGCTACTTTTCTTGCTTAACTGCTTTTTTCTTTGTTTCTTGCATTCCTCACGTCCATATTAGTAACTGCTTGAGTCTGCTCTTTGGAATTCAGGGGAGGCCTAGGAGACTAAAGCTTTTTTCTACAAATAAGAAACTGGGGACAAAGAGGGGCTTTTATACCTGGGAAGGCCCTGCATGGTCCTGCTTGGTTTCAACCCTTCTTTTTCTTTGATATTTCTCAATCCTGATGGGAACAGAGGGCAGGGCAAGAAAGAGAATAAAGTTTTGGATAAAGAAGTTAATTGTAAACCTGACAGAGAAACTCGGTTTTAGGGGTACTTGGTTTCACATACACTGATTGGACAATACAAAAATACTTAAGTACCTGTTTTCTACCCATTTTACTAAATTGTTATCAATCACTAGACATCATATAGATTCATGAATTTTTAAAATACATTATTTAATCAACTAGTTTATATAGACAGGGACCCTACACACTCTAGGGGCAGTCTAGCCAGAATCAGCACTTTGTCCATGGATTGTTTGGAAGGAATGGTACCATCTGTTCCTGGACACTGTTTTATTTATTAGTCATTTTTTACCTCTTGCAAGGCCTAGCCCATAGTTTCTCACATGATTTTTTTTTTCACATTGTACACTGAGGACATACAGTAGGCTCTCAATAAATATTTGTTGAATGAATAATAGCTGCTTAATACATACCTGTTGAATTGAAAAGGATAACTGTATAACAAATGGCACAGAGAAAATGCTTAGCTGTTACTCCTGGTAATTATTTCTCCATTGGGGGATAATAAAAAATATTTTCCTGTTATTTACTACTACAGATAAATTTCTGAGAACACACTTACATAGCTCTGGGGATACCTTTGCTAGACCAAGGATTATTCTCACCCTTTCTTGTCCTTGGGGAGAACTGATTCAGGCTTTGTGAAGAAAATGTTTAGTGTTGTTTTCTTGTTCCATTATCTGTTCCTAGGTCTTTTCATTTAGAATCCTTGTAAAACAGGTGTATAAACAGAATTGTTTTTAATGAAAGGGAACCTTGCCCTTAGCAAGCCTCTGAACAGTTGTTTTCTGCACCTGCAGTAATAAAATTCGAGAGAGATAAAGTACTGAATTTTAATCACATGCTGCCTTGTTACATATTCATTGTTTAAAAACATTTCCTTTATTGTGGAGTTGTTAGTAAAAAGGCGGTGTTGCCGGTTAAGCCACTGAATGGCCTGGGGAGTGATTTTACACTGGGGAATGATTATAGTCTTGTGTAAAAATATCAGACTCTTAGGTTAAAGTGAAAAAAAGACTGGTAAAAATGCTTGATGAAAGCTGGGCTCACTAGAAATGCTTCAAGTGTGTGTGTGTATTTAAAGTTATAGATGAAGTTGGATTTTTATCTAAACACACAGAAAAGGATCATTTAGTCAACAGCTATGTATATTAAAATTTTGATAACATCAATATATTTAATAAAATTGACCACTGAAGGGAAGGGGAGCAGATTTTGCCACCCCAAAATATGCCTGTTTGGCATAAGGATTATCTTTACCTGGTTATTTTTTAAGAAACAGCAGAAACAGAAAAGCTTCGAAAACTGAATAGAAGTAAGAGACATTGACAGTTATAAGGGAAATCTGCATTTGTAAGGGTGTCTCCCTGCTGTAACAGGAGGAGGAGGATGACCAAATCTTTAGAAACTCTTATCAATGGAGAAGGCTATGACTTAAATCTATAACAGCGTTAGTCTTGTTTATTGTGCTTTGCCTGATGATTTCCCATAACTGGCTCCCCTACCCCAACATTTTTGTCTTTAGGTGGAGATGGTATTTAAGGCAGTGCTTGGGCCATTTCCTGGGTACTCAGTTTTCCTGGGTATCTCCCATATTTATAAAAGGTATACATAGCATTAAGCGTCTGTTTGTTTTCTCCTGTTAATCTGTGTTTTATTATAGATGATCTCAACTGAGAACCTGGAAAGGTGGAGGGAAAATGATACTTCCTCCCCAACACAACCAAAGACGGTTTAACAGAGTTCCTAGGGCTGTCAGTTTTCCTCTTGTTACTTGACTTTTTAAAAATATTAGACTTGTTTCATGTTGACTGTTTCCACATTTCTTTACCTGAACATATTCAATGCTTATTTAATAGAGATTATTTCAGTTATTTTTTAAAAGGAATTATGAAAGGGAAAAAAAGTTATTTGCCTTTATTTTTTACTGTATATTTTAATATGATCAGTGCATTATGTTTTGCTATGTTTTCTGGAAGACTCTAGATATTTTCTTTATATTGGAATTTGGAGTTCTCTAATATGGAGTTTTTCTCAAAATGTGTAGAATATATAAAGATGAAAAAGTATCTGCTGTTCTTCATCCTCAGGTAAAAAAGTACACAAAAAAACTAAAATGTATGAATTTAGTGGTACTGATGAACCTAGTGGCAGGGCAGGAATAGAGACGCAGAGGTAGAGAGCGGACTTGTGGACACAGGTGGGGAAGGGGAGGGTGGGACGAATTGAGAGAGTAGCATTGACATGTATACACTACCATGTGTAAAATAGCTAGCTAGTGGGAAGCTTCCATATAGCACGGGGAGATCAGCTCCGTGCTTTGTGATGACCTAGAGGCATGGGATGGGGAGGGTGGGAGGGAGGCTCAAGAGGGAAGCGATATGGGGATATATGTATACATATAGCTGATTCACTTGGTTGTACAGTAGAAACTAACACAACATTGTAAAGCAATTATAATCCAATACAGATGTAAAGAAAACAAATAAAATGTATGAATTTAGGTTAATATATGTTAGAAATTAGGTTACATATATGTTAGAATTTTCAGAGATTCAGCATAACATAGTGTGGGATTTCCCGAACTTGCTTGTTCATAAGAATCTTCTGGGTGTGTCACCTTGGTGAGTGTCAAGACAAAAGGCACAACCAAGCCAAAGATCGGGAGGCGGAAGTATTTATTACTTGCAGCAGTAAGGAGAACACCAGGGATATTTCCCAAAGTAATGTCTTCCTGAACAGCAAAATTGGGGAAGTTTTAAACTAAACATCATGCATATTCATGAAGGGGTTTCAGCAGAGGAGAATTCAGCATAGAAGTGGGGCAGAGGTCTTCAGAGGCCAAGCTCTAGCTTGACTGAAGTCAGGAAAGGTCAACATCATCATTCATTCTTCACCTGGGTGAGGACCTTAGTTCCTGCAGAACTCAAAGATATGTATCAGATTGTTATGTTATATCCCTTGAGGAGGAACTAGGACTCTGTTTTATCACCGAACTCTTGTTTCTTGACTGCTTTTCCTTTGTTCCTGAATTCCCTCACTTCCCTAAGGATCATTAATTACTGAGATCTGTTCAAGGACAAGCACCGTGGCCCGGCTTAGATCACAAAATGGCTCAGGCCCCAAATAGCTTCTCTTATGTCAAGAAAGCCATGCCTGGTTCTCTTTCTCCAGGGACCCCCTATCACATCTGCTTACAGGAGGACTTCTTGCTAATGTAGATTCTTAGGTCCCCCAGGCCTGCAGAATCAGAATCTCCAGGGAGAGGGCCTGGAGTGCTTGTTTAACATACAAAACATTGGGTAGTGGTTAAGAGCAGGTGTTTGGGACTAGAATATCTGAGTTAGAACCTTGATTTCATCATTTTTTAACAGGTTATTCATGGAGAAGGTACTAAAAGTTCTAAGCCTCAGTTTTCTTATACATAAAATGGGGGAAGTGATAATGCCTACTAAGAGGGTTGCTGTATGGATTAAATGAGATGGTAAATTGTGTCAGATATTTAGTACAAGGCCTGGCACTAGGTAAACGTTCAATAAATATTAGCTACTATCATTTGTAGTATAATATTTAGTACATATTCAAATAAATTTTCTCAAAGAAATTATGAAATACACTGATTATTTAAATAGGTTGGTTACTATTTAATGTGAGAATCAAATGAACCAAAATGCCATTTTCAGCTCTTTGAAGCTAATTCAGTCTTTTGAGCTTTTCCCTAACAAAAAGGCACATTTATGCCACATATATTCTGGCATTTTAAAAAATACAACATTTTCCTGAAGTAAAATGTTGCAACAGATCTAAAAGGTGATTTTTGTTGTATTGTCTGTAAGTTACTTTTAAATACTTATGCATAGAAAGTGTGATATATATGTGTAAATTGTTTTTTTTTAAATAAATAAATTTATTTATTTATTTATTGGCCACGTTGGGTCTTCGTCGCTGCACGCGGGCTTTCTCTAGTTGCGGCGAGCGGGGGCTACTCTTCGTTGTGGTGTGCGGGCTTCTCATTGAGGTGGCTTCTCTTGTTGTGGAGCACAGGCTCTAGGTATGCGGGCTGCAGTAGTTGCGGCACACGGGCTCAGTAGTTGTGGCTTGAGGGTTCTAGAGCGCAGGCTCAGTAATTGTGGCGCATGGGCTTAGCTGCTCTGCGGCATGTGGGATCTTCCTGGACCAAGGCTCGAACCCATGTCCCCTGCATTGGCAGGCGGATTCTTAACCACTGCACCACCAGGGAAGTCCTGTAAATTGTTTTTAAACCACAACTGTTAACATTTGAAATGACCTAATCAGGAATCCACGGGCTAAAGGAAGTTAGTTAGCATTCAAAGAGACAATTATCTGACTCTGCAAGAGAGGGTTTATTAACTAGCATAAGTGATTTTAGACAAAAATTTTCATTGATTAAATGGGAGCTTTCAATTTACGTGGATTGGGTAGATACTATAAAGCACCACCACTTTTGCATGGTTGGGGTAGAAAAATTAGGAGCATCCATCAGCTTGATCCCTTTGGATTGATACAGATATGTTGACTTTCCTTCAGTCCTTTATCCCAACACTTAAAGGATGGGCCATTGTGTGATTCAGCTAGGCACTCAGATCAGCTCATCCTGCCCACAGAATGCTGTGTTTGTCTCTGAATCTTTAATATGAGGCTCTTCCTGGAGAGCCCAAGGGCAAGTGAGGACTTCATCTCGCTTACAGACCTGGGTTTGTGCTTCCTTGCTATAAATGTTTATACATGTGGCGGAATTCATTGTGAAGCTAACTTTGTTTTTCGCATATTCTGGTGGTGAGTTGTAGAAAAGGACACTTGCAGCACTCACCTGCCTTTGATCATTAAAGCTACTAAGCAAGAGATACTCAAAAAAAAATGAGGCCAATTTTGAGTGACCACTGTTAAAAGATAAACTGAGACATATTAAAAATTTTAAAAGTGTTTTTGAGCAAAAATTGATTTGAATTGGGCAGTGCCAAACCAGAAGTGGTTAGGAGCACTCCTTGGACAGGAGCCAGGGGAAAGACTTACCTAGAGAGGATGAAGAAGCAAAGAAAGGAAATTATTGATTGGCTATAGCTTAAAGCCCTGCTGACTGTTTGTGATTGGTTGTGCTTAGCATTTTGATTTCAAAACCATGAGGCATTTACAGGCTGAGATTTTGGTTTGCTTACATAGGCCACCCAGACATTAGTACCACTGCAGTCTGATGGCTTCTTTGTTTACTTAATTTAACACCACATAAGTTTACTTCAATTCACGCATACCTCTTAGTTTCATCGTAAGTTTTAAAGGTTGAAGGTCAAAATCTTAGGGATTTTAGTATTCGTTTTTCAATCCTTGGTATCATATATTCACTCAAAAGAGGCAATTCTGCATATCTCTTCCAGGTTCATTGGTAGCTTGAAATAGAACGTAGCAGGAATGTTCACAAGTTGGCAAACTCCACAAACTTCCCCAACCATCCCCCCCACCCCCACCCCAGAGCTGTTTGCTGAATATTTACCTAGGCTTTCATGGTCTGGTGTCCATTCTGACAGGTCTGTACTCATGATTCACTGGATTTAAAAAAGATTCAGAATAGTACCTTTGCATAGAAGATAAAGGTCAGCAAATACTTAAAAAGCTCATAAATTTCTTGCTTTCTTTCTGGACCACATTGCATTGCTGGGAGACGATGTGGAATACAGCCAGCTAGAAGCACAGAATTGGTCTGGGCCTTTGGCAGAAGAGGTTGGTTTTAGACGAAATTCAGAGATAAAACCCAGATAAAATCAAGACAGGTGATGGAGCTGAATAAAGAAACTAAGGTTCATGTATTAATTTCCACAAGCATCTCCTAATTTTCTGTTGGTAATAAAGATTGGTAGTGTATTTATTGTTCTTTATGTAAATGTTCTTCAGTTAAAATTTTTATTTTGAGATATTTGTAGATTTATTTACACTTGTATGAAATAATACAGAGATCCCATGTACCCTTTACCCATTCTCCCTCAATGGCAACATTCTACAAAACTGTAACACACCATAGCCTTGACATTGACACTGATGTAGTCAAGATACAGAACATTTCCATCACTACAAGGATCCCTCCTGATGCCCTTTTATAGCCATGGCCACTCCCACTCACTACCACTCCTTCCTTATAACCCTTGACAACCACAAATGTGTTCTTCATTTCTATAATTTTGTCATTTCAAGAATGTTATGTAACTGGAATAATAAAATATGTAACCTTGGGATTGGCTTTTTTTCACTCAGCGTAATTCTCTGAAGCTTCATTGAGGTCATTGTATCAAAAGTTCATTCCTTTTTATTGCTTGGTGGTTATTCATGGTATGGATGTACCACAGTTTGTTTAATCATTTACCCATTGATGGATATCTGGGTTGTTTTGGCTGTTGTGAATAAGGCTGTTATAAACATGGGTGTACAGGTTTTTTGGTGAATGTAATTTTTTATTTCTCTGGGATATATGCCCAGCAGTGCAATTGCTGGGTTATATGGTAGTCACATTTAAGTTTTTAAAGAATGTGCCACACTTTTTAGAGTATCTGTATCATTTTTACATTCCCAACAGCAAAGTATGAGAGATCCAGAGTTTCTGTATCCTTGCCAGCATGTGGGTGTGTTACTAGTTTTTATTTCAGCCATTCTTGCAGGTGTATCTCATTGTGGTTTTAAGGCATTGTTACTGGCTAAGGATGCTGGACAAAATTTTTTGTACTTATTTACCATCTGTATATCTTCTTTGTTGACATGTCTCTTCATGTCTTTTTCCCATTTTCTAATTGGATTTTTTTTTTTAACTGTTGAGTTTTGAGAGTTCTTTAGATATTTTAGGCTAGTCCTTTGGTAAATATGTGGTTTGTAAATGTTTTCTCCTGGACTATAACTTGTCTTTTCACATTTATCATATGATCTCTTGCAGAAAAAAAGATTTTAATTTTGATAAGTTCCAATTTATCATTTTTTCTTTTTGGTGTTGACTAAGAGCACTTTGCTTAGTCCTAGATCTTCAGGATTTTTTTTTCCTTCCAAAAGTTTTATAGTTTTATATTTTACATTTAATCTGTGGTCTATTTTGAGCTAATTTTTGTATAACGAGTGAGACTTAGGTGAGTTTTATTTTTTGGTTTATGGATGTTTAATTGTCCAGCATTGTTTATTGAAAAGGTGATTTTTTTACATTGAAGTGCTTTTGAACTTCTGTCAAAAATCAATTGGTTATATTTGTGTGGGCCCATCCTGGCTTCTCTGTGCTGTTCCAATTTCATTGATTTCTGCTCTCTACTGTTTTTCATCCTTCTGCTTGCTCAGGGTTTATTTTGTTTTTCTTTTTCAAGGTTCTTGAGGTGGGAGCTTAAATTATTGATTTGAGAATTTTCCCCTTTTCTACTGCATTAAGTTCACACTACAAATTTTTTCTCTCAGCACTATTAGCAGTCTCCCACAAATTGATGATATATTTTCATTTTCATTCTGTTCAATGTATTTTTAATTTCTCTTGAACCTTTCGTTTTTTGATCCATTTACTATTTAGAAGTGTGTTGTTTAATTCCTAGGTGTATGTAGATTTTCCCATTATCTTTCTTGTTGATTTCTAGCTTAATCTCTTTTTGGAGAACACACTGCATGTGATTTGAATTCTTTTAAATTTTTAAGGCCCAGAATATAGTCTATCTTGGAGTATATTTCTTGGGCAGTTGAAAAGAAGGTGTATTATGCTGTTGTTGGGTGAACTGTTCTATAAATGTTGAGATTCTGTTGGTTGATAATGTTGTCAAGTTCTATGTCCTTGCTGATTTTCTGTTTGGTGGTTGTTTTATCAATTGTTAGGAGTGTTGAAGTCTACAAGTATACTTTGGAATTTACTTTTTTTTCTTTTCAGTTCTAGCAGTTTGGGATTCACATAATTTGCAGCTCTGTTATTTGGTCACACTCATTTAGGATTGTTATGTCTTCATGGTCGATTTACCCTTTTATAACTAGACAATGTGTCTCTCTGTTTCTGGTAATTTTCTTTGCTCTAAAGTCTATTTTATGTGATATTAATAGAGCCACTCCTATTTGCCTTTGATTAATGTTTACATGATATATCTCTTTTAATCCTTTTACTTCCAGCTGACCTATATTGTTACATTTAAAGGGAGTTTCTTTAGACAGCGTATAGTTAGTCCATGGTGTTTAATTCACTCTGCCAATCTTTGTCTTTTAATAAGTATATTAGGCCATTTCATATAATGTATGTATTGATATGTTGGGGTTTAAGTCTGCCGTTTTATTTTTTGTTTCTTGTTTTCTTTTGCCTATATTCCTATGTATTTCTTAAACCTGTTTTAGAACTTGATTTTGATTTATCTGTATTGTTGTTTGTGTCTGTGTGTGTGTGTGTGTGTGTGTGTGTGTGTGTGTGTTACTTTTTGCTTTATAGCACAGTGAATCAGTTATACATATACATATATCCCCATATCTCTTCCTTCTTGCGTCTCCCTCCCACCCTCAACGTCCCACCCTTCTAGCTGGTCACAAAGGACAAAGCTGATCTCCCTGTGCTATGCGACTGCTTCCCACTAGCTATTTTACATTTGGTAGTGTATGTATGTCCATATATACACTACCGCTCTCACATTTTGTCCCAGCTTACCCTTCCCCCTCCCTGTGTCCCCAAGTCCATTCTCTAGAAGGTCTGCGTCTTTATTCCCATCTTGCCCCTAGGTTCTTCATGACCATTTTTTTTATTTTTAATTTTTTTAGATTCCATATATATGTGTTAGCATACGGTATTTGTTTTTCTCTTTCTGACTTACTTCACTCTGTATGACAGACCCTAGGTCCATCCAGCTCACTACAAATAACTCAATTTTGTTTCTTTTTATGGCTGAGTAATATTCCATTGTATATATGTGCCACATCTTCTTTATCCATTCATCTGTCGATGGACACTTAGGTTGCTTCCATGTCCTGGCTATTGTAAATAGAGCTGCAATGAACATTGTGGTACATGATTCTTTTTGAATTATGGTTTTCTCAGGGTATATGCCCAGTAGTGGGATTGCTGGGTCATATGGTAGTTCTATTTTTAGTTTTTTAAGGACCCTCCATACTGTTCTCCATAGTGGCTGTATCAATTTACATTCCCACCTTCCCAGTGCAAGAAGGTTCCCTTTTCTCCACACCCTCTCCAGCATTTATTGTTTGTAGATTTTTTGATTATGGCCATTCTGACTGGTGTGAGATGATATCTCCTTGTAGTTTTGATTTGCATTTCTCTAATGATTAATGATGTTGAGCCTCCTTTCATGTATTTGTTGGCAATCTGTATATCTTCTTTGATGAAATGTCTATTTAGGTCTTCTGCCCATTTTTGGATTGGGTTGATTGTTTTTTTGATATTGAGCTGCATGAGCTGCTTATAAATTTTGGAAATTAATCCTTTGTCAGTTGCTTCATTTGCAAGTATTTCCTCCCATTCTGAGGGTTGTCTTTTCATCTTGTTTATGGTTTCCTTTGCTGTGCAAAGCTTTTAAGTTTCATTAGGTCCCATTCGTTTATTTGTGTTTTTATTTCCATTTCTCTAGGAGGTGGGTCAAAAAGTATCTTGCTGTGATTTATGTCATAGAGTGTTCTGCCTATGTTTTCCTCTAAGAATTTGATAGTGTCTGGCCTTACATTTAGGTCTTTAATCCATTTTGAGTTTATTTTTGTGTATGGTGTTAGAGAGTGTTCTAATTTCATTCTTTTACATGTAGCTCTCCAGTTTTCCCAGCACCACTTATTGAAGAGGATGTCTTTTCTCCATCATATATTCTTGGCTCCTTTATCAAAGATGAGGTGACCATATGTGTGTGGGTTTACCTCTGGGCTTTCTATCCTGTTCCATTGATCTATATTTCTGTTTTTGTGCCAGTACAATACTGTCTTGATTACTGTAGCTTTGTAGTATAGTTTGAAGTCCAGGAACCTGATTTCTCCAGCTTCGTTTTTCTTTCTCAAGATTGCTTTGGCTATTCGGGGTCTTTTGTGTTTCCATACAAATTGTGAAATATTTTGTTTTAGTTCTGTGAAAAATGCCAGTGGTGGTTTGATAGGGATTGCACTGAATCTGTAGATTGCTTGGGTAGTATAGTCATTTTCACAATGTTGATTCTTCCAATCCAAGAACATGGTATATCTCTCCATCTATTTGTATCATCTTTAATTTCTTTCATCAGTGTCTTATAATTTTCTGCATACAGGTCTTTTGTCTCCTTCGGTAGGTTTATTCCTAGGTATTTTATTCTTTTTGTTGCAATGGTAAATGGGAGTGTTTTCTTAATTTCACTTTCAAATTTTTCATCATTAGTGTATAGGAGTGGAAGAGATTTCTGTGCATTAATTTTGTATCTTGCTACTTTACCAAATTCATTGATTAACTCTAGTAGTTTTCGGGTAGCATCTTTAGGATTCTCTATGTATAGTATCATGTCATCTTCAAACAGTGACAGCTTTACTTCCTCTTTTCAGATTTGGATTCCTTTTATTTCTTTTTCTTCTCTGATTGCTGTGGCTAAAACTTCCAAAACTATGTTGAATAATAGTGATGAGGGTGGGCAACCTTGTCTTGTTCCTGATCTTAGTGGAAATGGTTTCAGTTTTTCACCATTGAGGATGATGTTGGCTGTGGGTTTGCCATATATGGCCTTTATTATGTTGAGGTAAGTTCCCTCTATGCCTACTTTCTGGAGTTTTTTTTATCATAAATGGATGTTGAATTTTGTCAAAAGCTTTCTCTGCATCTATTGAGATGATCATATGGTTTTTCTCCTTCAGTTTGTTAATATGGTGTATCAAATTGATTGATTTGCATATATTAAAGAATCCTTGCATTCCTGGGGTAAACCCCACTTGATCATGGTGTATGATCCTTTTAATGTGCTGCTGGATTCTGTTTGCTAGTATTCTGTTGAGGATTTTTGCATCTACGTTCATCAGTGATATTGGTCTGTAGTTTTCTTTTGTTGTGACATCTTTGTCTGGTTTTGGTATCAGGGTGATGGTGGCCTCGTAGAATGAGTTTGGGAGTGTTCCCTCCTCTGCAAATTTTTGGAGGAGTTTGAGAAGGATAGGTGTTACCTTTTCGCTGAATGTTTGGTAGAATTCGCCTGTGAAGCCATCTGGTCCTGGGCTTTTGTTTGTTGGAAGATTTTTAATCACAGTTTCAATTTCAGTGCTTGTGATTGGTCTGTTCATATTTTCTATTTCTTCCTGGTTCAGTCTTGGCAGGTTGTACATTTCTAATAATTTGTCCATTTCTTCCAGGTTGTCCATTTTATTGGCATATAGTTGCTTGAAGTAATCTCTCATGATCCTTTGTATTTCTGCTGTGTCAGTTGTTACTTCTCCTTTTTCATTTCTAATTCTATTGATTTGAGTCTTCTCCCTTTTTTTTTTTTATAAATTTATTTATTTATTTATTTATTTATTTTTGGCTGTGTTGGGTCTTCGTTTCTGTGCGAGGGCTTTCTCCAGTTGTGGTGAGCGGGGGCCACTCTTCATCGTGGTGCGCGGGCCTCTCACTGTCGCGGCCTCTCTTGTTGCGGAGCACGGCTCCAGACACGCAGGCTCAGTAGTTGTGGCTCACGGGCCCAGTTGCTCCGCGGTATGTGGGATCTTCCCAGACCAGGGCTCGAACCCGTGTCCCCTGCATTGGCAGGCAGATTCTCAACCACTGTGCCACCAGGGAAGCCCTCCCTTTTTTTCTTGATGAGTCTGGCTAATGGTTTATCAATTTTGTTTATCTTCTCAAAGAACCAGCTTTTAGTTTTATTGATCTTTGCTATCATTTCCTTCATTTCTCTTTCATGAGTTTCTGATCTGATCTTTATGATTTCTTTCCTTCTGCTAACTTTGGGTGTTTTTTGTTCTTCTTTCTCTAATTGCTTTAGGTGTAAGGTTAGGTTGTTTATTTGAGATGTTTCTTGTTTCTTAAGGTAGGATTGTATTGCTATAAACTTCCCTCTTAGAATTGCTTTTTGCTGCATCCCATAGGTTTTGGGTCATCATGTTTTCATTGTCATTTGTTTCTAGGTATTTTTTGATTTCCTCTTTGATTTCTTCAGTGATCTCTAGGTTATTAAGTAGTGTATTGTTTAGCCTCCATGTGTTTGTATTTTTTACAGATTTTTTCCTATAATTGATATCTACTCTCATAGCATTGTGGTCGGAAAAGATACTTGTTATGATTTCAATTTTCTTAAATTTACCAAAGCTTGACTTGTGACCCAAGATATGATCTATCCTGGAAAATGTTCCATGAGCACTTGAGAAGAAAGTTTATCCTGTTGTTTTTAGATGGAATGTCCTATAAATATCAATTAAGTCCATCTTGTTTAATGTATCACTTAAAGCTTGTGTTTCCTCATTTATTTTCATTTTGGATGATCTGTCCATTGGTGAAAGTGGGGTGTTAAAGTCCCCTACTCTGATTGTGTTACTGTCGATTTCCCCTTTTATGGCTGTTAGTATGTGCCTTATGTATTGAGGTGCTCCTATGTTGGGTGCATAAATATTTACAATTGTTATACCTTCTTCTTGGATCGATCCCTTGATCATTATGTAGTGTCCTTCTTTGTCTCCTGTAATAGTCTTTGTTTTAAAGTCTCTTTTGTCTGATATGAGAATTGCTACTCCAGCTTTCTTTTGATTTCCATTTGCATGGAGTATCTTTTTCCGTCCCCTCACTTTCAGTCTGTATGTGTCCCTAGGTCTGAAGTGGGTCTCTTGTAGACAGCATATATATGGGTCTTGTTTTCGTATCCATTCAGCCAGTCTGTGTCTTTTGGTGGGAGCATTTAATCCATTTACACTTAAGGTAATTATCGATATGTATGTTCCTATTACCATTTTCTTAATTGTTTTGGGTTTGTTATTGCAGGTCTTTTCCTTCTCTTGTGTTTCTTGCCTAGAGAAGCTCCTTTAGCATTTGTTGTAAAGCTGGTTTGGTGGTGCTGAATTCTCTTAGCTTTTGCTTGTCTGTAAAGTTTTAATTTCTCCGTCAAATCTGAGTGAGATCCTTGCTGGGTAGAGTAATCTTAGTTGTCAATTTTTCTCCTTCATCACTTTAAATATATGCTGCCACTCCCTTCTGGCTTGCAGAGTTTCTGCTGAAAGATCATCTGTTAACCTTATGGGGATTCCCTTGTGTGTTATTTGTTGTTTTTCCCTTGCTGCTTTTAATATTTTTTCTTTGTATTTAATTTTTGATAGTTTGATTAATATGTGTCTTGGCATGTTTCTCCTTGGATTTATCCTGTATGGGACTCTCTGTGCTTCCTGGACTTTATTAACCATTTCCTTACCCATATTAGGGAAGTTTTCAACTATAATCTCTTCAAATATTTTCTCAGTCCCTTTGTTTTTCTCTTCTTCTTTTGGGACCCCTATAATTCAAATGTTGGTGCGTTTAATATTGTCCCAGCGGTCTCTGAGACCGTTATCAATTCTTTTCATTCATTTTTGTTTATTCTGCTCTGCAATAGTTATTTCCAGTATTTTATCTTCCAGGTCCCTTATCCGTTCTTCTGCCTCAGTTATTCTGCTATTGATCCCTTCTAGAGAATTTTAAATTTCATTTATTGTGTTGTTCATCATTGTTTGTTTGCTCTTTAGTTCTTCTAGGTCCTTGTTAAACGTTTCTTGTATTTTCTCCATTCTGTTTCCAAGATTTTGGATCATCTTTGCTATCATTATTCTGAATTCTTTTTCAGGTAGACTGCCTATTTCCTCTTCATTTGTTAGGTCTGGTGGGTTTTTACCTTGCTCCTTCATCTGCTGTTTGTTTCTTTGTCTTCTCATTTTGCTTAACTTACTGTGTTTGGGGTCTCCTTTTTGCAGGCTGCAGGTTCGTAGTTCCCGTTGTTTTTAGTGTCTGTCCCTAGTGGCTAAGGTTGGTTCAGTGGGTTGTGTAAGCTTCCTGGTGGAGGGGACTGGTGCCTGTGTTCTGGTGGATGAGGCTGGATCTTGTCTTTCTGGTGGGCAGGTCCACATCTGGTGGTGTGTTTTGGGGTGTCTGTGACCTTATTATGATTTTAGGGAGCCTCTCTGCTAATGGGTGGGGTTTTGTTCCTGTCTTGCTAGTTGTTTGGCATAGGGTGTCTAGCATCTGTATTGTTTTTTATTTATTTATTTATTTATTTATTTATTTATTTATTTATGGCTGTATTGGGTCTTCGTTTCTGTGCGAGGGCTCTCTCCAGTTATGGCAAGTGGGGACCACTCTTCATCGCAGTGCGCCGGCCTCTCACTATCACGGCCTCTCTTGTTGCAGAGCACAAGCTCCAGATGCGCAGGCTCAGTAATTGTGGCTCACGGGCCTAGTTGCTCCGTGGCATGTGGGATCTTCCCAGACCAGGGCTCGAACCCGTGTCCCCTGCATTGGCAGGCAGATTCTCAACCACTGCACCACCAGGGAAGCCCTGTATTGTTTTTGATTGTGTCTTTTTGCATAGCCTTTTGGTGGTCGCTCTAGATTAATTATATTGATATATACGTAATTTATCACAATCTGCTGCTATTATCATTTTTGTCGTTTGAGTTAAATATAGAAGCCTTACCTACCATTTAATCCTTTTATTTTCCTTTGTTTATAACATAATTGTTTTAAACCTCTCCTCTGCATGCATTTAATCAATCAGACAGTGTTACAATTTTTGCTTCAACATCAGTTACCTAATAGTTCATTTACCTCTTCCTTGTTTCATTCTAGCTTAACTACCAGTCATCTGCCCCACTTATTACTTATAAAATATAAATCAGAGATAAAGTGCTGTAGATGCGGTAATATCAGTGCCACTCTGCTGAGCGCAGGAACTACAAAATAGTCTCCGTCCTCAGTCAGGGTTAGGGTATGGGAGTAGGGTCAAGTTCATTGGCCAGTAGGGCAATATTTTAGTTCTTGTCATTTTTGTTTTCATTAAGTTTCTTTCTCATTTTGTTTCAGTTATTAATGGTAAGAAATTTGGAATGCTTATTGAAAGAAGTGCAAAATGTGTTCCAAAACCAAATATAACATTTAAAAAATTAGTTTCTGTTTCTCAGTATCTGTATCCTTGCTTCAGGGTTCTTGCTGATATACACAGTGTCTGTGAAAAGTAGAGGAAAACATTCCCACTGGGGGAAGAATTGTAAAAAGGTGCCATTTTTAGGGCTGCTCTAGCCCCACAATATGTGCGCTGAATTTTCTACCCTCACCCTCTTAGCAGGGTCCCTCTCTGCTGGGCTCAACCTGCCTCACTGTTACCTGTGACCCTGCCTTACCTCTCTGAATTTCTCTCATGTTTTGACCTAAAGAAATTTTCTAAGAAATCTGCTCAGATATATTATTTTTCTTTTATTCTGATATCTTGGTTTCTTTCAAGAGGAATAAAATGTAAATTAAATGTAGATTTATTTCTATTCAAAATTCAGTATTAATAAAAGCAATTGTAGCTCTTACTACACCTGTCGTAAGTAATTTCCAGCAACAGGTAACAGGTGTTTTGAGGAAAAGGGGACTTCATGGTCAAAATAAGTTGAGAAAATGGTACATAATCTATCCCATTTTTGTATATTTATATAGTAACAACTCTCAAAAGTTATGTAGTAAAGAAATTCTTGCTTAACTTTGTTTAATCTAGCATTTAACTATATAATTCTACATAATTAAATAATCCAAATTTATTTACCTACATAATTCCTCTTCAATATATTTCATTTTATTTTACTTTGCATATCACCAATTAATAAGTTTTAGTCTATTAATGCCTATTAAAACCAATTTTAGCTTGGGAAATATAAGTTACAAATAATTTATTTGGTTTCTACAATATGTGGGATGTTATACTATGCACTGATATAATTAATCTTTCTTGACTTTTTTAAAGTTAATAACAAATCTGTAACTTTACTGTCATCTCCTCTATAGAAAGTTCTCTTAGTCTGCATCTTATGGACCTTTTCAGGTTCTAATGAATGGCATGAACAGTCCCCAAATTGGATATGGTATTTTGTGTAAGATGTGCACATTTCTGTAGAAAGGGCTCATTGTTTTAAAATTCAGTCTTCAAGGAGTTTGTGACCTTTGTAAGATTAAGACCTACTCTTCTATAGGAGGTAGTTGCCACCATTTGTGTAGTTTTTCCTTTCCCAAATCAAGGTACTGCATTAAACATCAATTTAGGTATCTAAACAAGATATAAAGATACATTATAATATATGGGTGAAGGCATTTAGCACATTTTGTTTTTATTTCAACTACCTATAATGATTATAACTTGTATAAAAGGGCAGGGGAAGTCACACTCTTTATGTTTTTATATTAAATAGCAGATTCAAATTTTATTTTTCATTGTTGCTTTAGTTTCCTGATGTGTTTTTTTTTGGTCTGTTTATATTTATTCACAAATGGTTACTAAATAGCGACTAGTTGCCATATATTAGATATTATGAAATAAAAATAAGAATCATCAGATGATTTTAAGGGATAAGTCTTCATTTGAACTTTACATTTCTTTTTTTTAAAATTTTATTTATTTATTTATTTATTTATGGCTGTGTTGGGTCTTCGTTTCTGTGCGAGGGCTTTCTCTAGTTGCGGCAAGTGGGGGCCACTCTTCATCACGGTGCGCGGGCCTCTCACTATCATGGCCTCTCTTGTTGTGGAGCACAGGCTCCAGATGCACAGGCTCAGCAATTGTGGCTCACGGGCCTAGTCGCTCCGCGGCATGTGGGATCTTCCCAGACCAGGGCTCGACCCCGTGTCCCCTGCATTGGCAGGCAGATTCTCAACCACTGCGCCACCAGGGAAGCCCTGAACTTTACATTTCTTGGACAATAATTAGTAAGGTTAATATGCTAGAGAGCAGGCCATTGCAGAAGGTGTTTCCCCCCTCCCCCCCAAAAAACAACAGAAATTGAAGGGATGCATTTTTAGCAGTTTGTTGAACAGCCAAACTTACTCCTGTTTTGTTACTTCAGACACCTATTCTGATGCTATTCCTTGGCTCTGTATCACAGAACTTCCCATTAATGACTGTCCTTTTATTTCTAGTTTGATTCTTAATTCCATAAAATTTCTATTTTCATTCTTCCACTATTCCTATCCATCCAACATCTTTTTATAAAAAGTCTATTTTATATTGAAAACAGGGAGGGACCATTTTTTATCTGTATTCTGTAAAGTGATGTGGGCAGGATTTAGGTCCCAGCGTGTAATTTTAATAATTTAAGTGATCTGCCTGGGAATGAGGAATGGCTGAGGGTGCAAAATCTGAAACCTTGACCTTAATAGCATCATGTTTGAAAAAGCTGAATTAATTACTCTAAGAAAATAATGTACAAATGTAGTAACATATGAAGAAAATGTTTCCTTGGGAGAAAAATGAATTAATTATGGTAAAAAATTTTCAGCAGAAACAACACTGCATTCTTTTAAAGTGAAATCATAAATAGAGGTAAACTAATATTTCCGGAATTACTGACACTCCATATACAACGTGTATATTTTTCTTGGCCTTAAAATTTTTTTCCACTAAATCAGATTCATTGCATTTGGCAAGATTTTCAGAAAGAGCATGAGGTTATTTGGGGGATGAGTATTTGACATGTTCACACAATGTACAGTTCAGGGTTCAAAGTTGAAATCACAGCACTGTTTTTCTTGACAAGAATTCTCTCTGGCAAATTGCCTAGGAAAATTCTGGTAGATTTCCTTGCGTCCCACCCAATATTCAACTAATATTATAAAATCAGTCATCAGCTGGGACTAACTAATTGCTCTAGAGTTATTTATCTGAATAAGATGACTCTCCATTAGACTTGTTGAAACAATGGGACACATTTAATTGAAAGACTCAAATATTCTTTTGCCTAAAAATTGGTGAGAAAATATATGTTGAATTTGTATCTTTGATAATATGCCAATTATATTATTGGTAAGTTATAGAAATATCTGTATATCTCAGGATAAAATCTAAGTAGGAACTTCTTCGAAATGTTTCTGCTCTAACTTCATTTAATGACATGTTACTGTTGTACTCTTACTATGCCATCAAGATTTCACTTGTTAATTTATTTTGGTGGCTATAGTGCTGAAATTTTATGTCATTTTGAACTATAGACTCTGCCTCATGGAAAATATTATAGTGGTATTCAGAGAGTATAGACTCAGATTGGCTATTATAGTGTGAGTCTAAAATTTGATTTTAAGAGTGTGAGCATGTTGCTGAATCCAAGTTTGTGTGACTGACGCACAGTAAGGCCAAACAAACCGAAATGCCAGAATTTGGAGCTGAGAAAGGTTTATTGTGAGGGCCAAGCAAGGAGAACAGGCAACTCATGCTAAAAAAACCCGAACTCCATGATGGTTTTCAGGAAAGAGGTTTTAAAGGCAGAATTTGGGGTGCGGACTGCAGGGTGTGTGATTTTCTTCTGATTGGTTGGCAGTGGGGTAACAGGGCAGTGCTCCAGGCATCTTGTGCTCAGCCTGAAGTTACCATCCTCCACCTGGGTGGAGTCCTTACTTCCTGCAGAAGAACTCAAAGATAGTTAGGTACATCCCTTGAGGAGGAGCTAGGACCTTATTGCTGCACTATTGTTTGACTGCTTTTCCTTTGTTTCTGCATTCCTTCACTTCCCTGCTTAGTAACTGTTTGAATCTGACCTTTGAAGCTCAGGAAAGGTTTAGGAGGCTGAAGTCTTTTCCCTACAAATGAAAGTGGGGACATGAAAAGGCTTTTGTACCTGGGAGGGCCCCACAGGGTCCCTGCTTGATTTCAAGCAGGCTGTGAAATGTTGAACTACTAGTGTAATTCTAGTGGAGTTCTTCAGTGTCTCCCAATAGAATTAAATATTGCTTTTTGAAAGAAGTTGATTTGGGATTAAGAGCTGTAATTTGTAATGTGTCATTGCAAAACATTATGTAAAATGGCCATGTTTGTAAATATGCAAGGTTTAGGTAAAATAAGTAATTTGGATGCTAAAGCAAAAATTAGGGGTGCAAATTTTTGTTTTATTTCCAGGTTTTCTTTCCTGTATACTATCAACTCTCTCTGCATTTTGTAGTTAAATTGGTGCTATGTAGAACCTGAAGCTTTATAGCCAAGTTCTACTTTTTTCTTTCTAACAATGTTTACAAGCATTTCACCATCATAAAACACTTTTCATTTTATTTTTTATTTTTATGTTTATATTCACAACAGAGATTCATTCATTTATTAATATGCATTTATTGAACATGAATTATGTACCAGACACTGTTCTAGTCCCTCAGAATTTACTAATGACTAAGACAGGAAAAACTTCCTACCATAATGATGTTTACATTATAGCAGGAGAGAAGACAATAAACAAACAAATCCAATGGCTAATTCTTAGTTCTCATCTTAGTTGACTTACAGCAGCATTCAACACAGCTGATCTTTTCCAATACTTTGCAACACTTTCTTTACTTAGTTTTGGGATTTCCCCAGGTTTTCTTCTCTGTCTGTTCATTCTCTATTTCCTTTGCTGGTTCCTCCTTATCTTCTTGATTTCTTAATATTGACATGCTCCACGGCTGTCCTTGAACTTCTTCTCCTCCTTGTCTTCTTTGCATCCTTGATGATTGTATTTATTAGCTTAGCTTTAAATACACTCTCTACTCTGACAACTGCCTATTCATTAGTCTCCAACTTAGACCTCTCCCTTGATCTCCAGGTTCAGTATGGAATTGTTCACTCCATATATCTTCTTTAATATCTGATACACATAAAGTCCTGATTGTACCTTCCGGATTGGCTTGTCCTGCAGGCTTTTCCATTTTAGTAAATGGTAACCCCAGCCAAAAATCTAAGAGCTATCGCTCACTTCTCTTTCTCTTCTAACACATCTCTAGTCCATTGTCCTTTTGATCTCATTACCCCTCATTTTCCCAACTCCAGCCATTCTAGCCTCCATGCTGTTCCTCCAGTACACTGTATATGGTTCAGCCCGAGGGCCTTCTGCTGGAAATCTCATCTCCCAGATTTACTCATGGCACACTCCCTCACATCCTTCAGGTTTGTTCCCAAACTCACTTCTGTGAAACCTTCCTGGACCTATTGAAAAATTATACACCCCTTATTTATGTTCCTTACTAAGTTTTTCTTTATTGCATTTATCCCTGTCTAACATACTAAGTATTTTACTTCCTTTGTACTTTTCCTAGCTCCTCTCCTGCTAGAATGTGAGCTCCATGGGCAGGGAATTTCATGTTTTGCTCTGTACCTGGAATGGTATCTGGCATGCGGTAAGTCCTCAGTGGAATGTGGGGCTCCAGAGCAGAGGAACCACATCTCTGCAGGGTTTCCCTCCCTCCTTCTTCCCTCACCATTTCCCCTCCTTCCCTTCTTCCTTCCCTCTTTCTCTCCCTTCCTTCCTCCCTTCCCCGGCCCCCTTCCTCTTCCTCCTCTTTCTTCATTGTTCTTAATAGGCTTGGAGAAGCCGCTGAGTTAAAGCCCGTTTTCTATTTCTGGCTCTCTGTTTGGATTGGCAGTCACTTGGTTATGTGGGAAATCCGTGCCTAGTCTTCCTGAGGTGTGGGCTGCCTGGACATCATAGAAGCCTCTTCATCTTCAGGGTCATGGCCTGTTTTTTGTTTTGTTTTGTTTTGCTAATTGCTTTATAACCACAACAAACTAGTACAGAGTATGCCCTGTACAAAGCAACACAATAAAGATTGAGGTGCTCCCTTGGGCAAGGCTGAAGATTTCAGCCTGTGATATTTGGAATTTAGGCTACAGTCCTTGTTTTTGGATGGATCGCTGGGTGTGTGACACAGTCCATGCTTTTGACCAGATTCGAACAGGAGAATGGCCACTTGGCCCAGGTAGAAGTAGATGAAGTGTTTGGTTTCATGTGTCACATAAGTACCGAAGTTCCTCCCCACAATGCAGTGGCAGGTGGGGTTCTACTTCTTGTCAAACTCCTTCTTGATATGGGCAGCAGTGTCCTTCTCTGTATTTCTCCAGTGCCTGAGTAGCGCACTCCACCGAGTCCTGTTGCATCTCCTCCAACATATCGGCATTTTTGATCACAGCCTTTCGGTCACACATGGTTACCAAAGAGCAGCGGCTGGCTGACTGCAGCGGTCTCCTGGGGGAGAGGCTGGTGAGGCTCAGACCCTTAGAGAGGAGCGGTCCCTACTGAAGCCGTGGCGCATCTATCAGGGTCACAGCCTATTAACCCTATAATTTGAATTCTGCTCCTGGCAGCTCAGCAGTCATTGAATGCCATTGATATGTGGCTGCAAAAGTTCTGTTTGGGGAGTGGCTTGTTCTTCTAGTGAGTGTCCGAGCTGCTGCCCACCATCGTGGCTCTGGATAACCCTCCTTTAGTACCTCCTATGATACTGTGCTACATTCACAGACTCATTTATTTTTCTCCATGGCAGTAAATTGTAAGCTCTAGGAGAATAGGAACATTTTTTGAAAATAAATATTTGTTGAATAAAGGAAAGAATGTCTAAATTTCACTTATAGATAGAAAAATCTAAAAACAAAAAGATGGAAACTATTTTATGATGATAAAATATTGGTAATAAGCACATAGTTTTTTCTTTCATTTGTTTTATCTATGCTATTTCTAAAAAAAGTCTGTCATTTTTTGGCACAGTTTCCAGTTCTTATACAGTGTACACCCTATTTTTTATATACTTTCATTCATGTTAATGGGAATCTGGAGCTGGATGAAGAGGAATAAGTGTGCCTAGCTTGCCATCTTTCCCAGAATATTTTCACCAATGTTTATGTTTTTTAATAAATGTGTTGTAATGAAAAATACTTCTCAGCTTTTTTACTCACCTTATATGCTTGATAGAGCAATAAATGACTTTGTCCACTCTCAAAGAACAAAAATTTATTCTCATCAAGGAGACTTAAAAAAAAATCTTTTCTTTGTGTGACAAGGCAGGTACTGAGCAGTTGTTTTCCTGCACCTATTGTCCTTAATTTTTTCTGTTCATCTCTTCATTCCCAAATATGCAAAACTACAGAGAAAAAAAGTTATAAAAGGCTAAAGATATGTGATTTCTCTTGAGGTGTTATTCTGTAGAAACATCTGGGTGTGTCATGTACCTGAGTGATTATAAAACAAACACTTTATATATGTTTGTAAACAGGTCATTTCCCTTATTGTGTGCACAGCCTTCTAAATAATATATCCCAATAGTCTGTAGCAATGCATTCCTAAAAATAATCCATGGTGATAACTAAATGCTGCTTCTAGGAATGGAGGAATAGAAAAGAGAAAGATTTGTGAAAAAATGAGAGGAACAGTTTACCTCATTGAAATTATTGGTTCAAATTCTTCTTTTCTCTGTCAGAACTACAAATGAATTATTTTACTCTTTGTATGTAAGCACAAATAGCTTTGATGGTTATAAAGAAATAGTTCATGTATGTGTCATTGATTTAAATTCCTTGAAAACCATTCCAATTTTAAGCAAATAATTACATGTCACAATTTCATGCTAAATATGTTGTTACTTTTTACTAAAATCTTAAGTGTAAGATTCAGTATAATATAAAAATTACATAAATAAATACCAATTAATTCATTTGCTCTTAGAGTAACCTTCTTACTCAGAGTGAGTTAAAAAAAGGATACCCAATTTTTTATCTTATTTGAAATTATAAAATTATTTTAAGAAAAATTTAATTTAGGAAGTTTTATTTTTCTGTATAATCATTGGGAATTGTGTAGACAATTTCTTTATTATATTTATTATTTATATATTATTATTATTTTATATGTTTATTAGATGTGTATAGCTCTTCACGTTGCCAGTATCATCAAGTAAAATGCTGCCAACCCCTTCCATATGTCATACCTTTTTTAATATGTCTTTGGTGTCTACACAGTCATGGCCTCATTGCAGGGATTCAGTAAATATTTGTTACTTAGTCAGTTCATTGATTCTTTCATTCAACAATTATTTATCAAATACCTATTATGTATCAGATATTTAATGCAAAAGGTAAACTGTAAATTTACATTTATTTATATCAAAATTTATATTTTGGATGTTATACCTTGGAAAATATTCTATAAATATCATTAGGTGAGCAGTTATTCTTAAAATAATGTTCTATTCACCTTAGTTCTTATTGTTATAAATATTGGTTCACAAAACACCATGTTAGATCCCAATAATGTCACTTATTTTAAGGCTGTTACAAGGACATTTTTTGCTCCCTGATATCAATGATCCTCTTCTCCTATAATGAAAGGACTCTTGTTTTGTAGCAGGACATGTGGCTACAGAGTAAGCACTACATTTTCTAAGCTCCCTTGGAGGTGATGTGTGCGGTTTCCAGATTTTCCTTAAAGGACGAAGAGCTGGCCCTCTGCCACCTTTTCCCCATCCTGCTGCTTTGAAAAGTGTTTGTGGTGATAGATCATGTTGTACCATGTGGATAAGAGCAGTATCTGAGGGATGACAGAGCTACGTGATAGAAAAAGCCTGGGTCCCCCATAAAATCCCTAGACTATCATTTCCATACTGTAATGTGAAAGGAATAAACCTCTGTTTTCTTTATGGACTGTATTTGAATCTCTGTTATGCATTTCCTAAGACAGAATTTGGTACCAGAAATGGGGTGCATGAAGTGGCATAACCTAGATCTGTGGCATAATATGTTTAGCACTTGGGAGGCAGGAAGCACAGACACAGATATTGGAAGTTGAAAAGCTGGTTGATCCCTGATATGCTGAGGCAAAGCATTGATATAACTGTTGATTACAGTATTTTAGAAGGCAGATTAAATGGTGACGGAGGCCATATATAACATTAGGGGAAATCACTGGAAAGCTGCAGGATCTTCATGTGTGTTGACAGCTTCTTGCTCTTCCAGCAAAATCCTATGACAGAGATGAACTCAGGCTAGAGTTAACCAGTCTGCAAGCAAAGGTGGAAGGGCATATAGTTCTGTTAAGAAAGGCTCTTTGTGCCAGGTTAGCAAAATAATTTCACTGAGAGTCCTATAATTTGAGGCCTTTGAGGGTTGAAAAAGTCAACTCCTGTATTCCAAACCAAAGCAATTATAACTGGTAGCTTCAAAGCCACTGCCTTAGTAGGAGATAAATTCAATGTCTTGCCAGATTTGGGAGCCAGACGAGAAGCAAAATCAAATTAAGAGTATTGCTTTTCCACCCAAACAAAATGGTTTAGATAGCCTGGATGTAGCTTCCATCCAGAGAGGGGGTAAGGAAAGCACACAGGGTAATAAGGAAAAGACAAGCATCTTCAGGCTTAAAGAATACATCTAGATTAAATCTTTGGCTATAGTTACTTACATATGGAACTAATCCAAAACAAATTGCCTGGAAGCTAGCTAAGGTTTTGAGGGAATTGTATGGCTACAGAACAACAACATAGCCTGCAAAAGCCTGTAATTGTTCAACCCTTTAGAAAATTCCTGGGCCGCCAAATCTGGACCAGCAAGGAGAAGGCTACAAAAATATCACAGTCTCCAAGAAGAGCAATCTTTGTACCACCTGCTTGATTCATGGCAAGGGAGGACAAAAGATAGGACAGCACCCACCAGGGGGTAGAACCAAAGGCTTTGGAAGAAAGCGCACATTTCTTCCAGGAAAGCAGAATCAGGGCCTTCCAGATGAGACTAATCCATTGTTGGTTCATGGAATATTTGTAATGCCTACTTAGTAGGATTTGATTATTGCCATGGCCCAGTGACTGCTATAAATTTCCCAATCCCTCTTTGCTCAATAGGGGCAGTTTGCAGTATCTACTTCTTCACAAGCCGTGAGTATTGAGTGTATGAGGACAGATAAACTTGTTTTAGTTTGTAGGTTGCCAAATCATGAGGCTCCACATCCATGATTAATGAAGGGAAAGAGCTATACATCATCCAGAGAGGAGAGACTTTTAGCTGGGTACAGTAACCAGTGGGACTTTGGAATTTTCTCCCTGTGGAGGTAATCAATGTATTCTATGTGAAGGAGAGAGATTGTGATGGATATTTGGGTTGCCACATGAATACACTGTGGCAAATAATGCTAGTTGTATTTAAATGTCCATTCTCTCCTTTAACAGAGATACAGACATACCTCTGAGATGTTGCATGTTCAATTTTAAACCACCACAATAAAGTGAGTATCACAGTTAAGTGAGATACACAATTTATTTTTGTTTCCCAGTGTATATAAGAGTTATGTTTATACCATACCATAGTGTATTAAATGTGGAATAGCATTATGTCTAAGAAAACAACGTTCATGCCTTAATTAAAAATACTTTATTGCTAAAAAATGCTAACCATCATCTGAGCCTTCAGTTGAGTCATAGTAGTTACATTAAAGATCACTGATTTCAGATCATCACAACAAATATGATAATAATGAAAAAATTTGAAATATTGTGAGAGTTAACCAAACTGTGACACAGAGACATGAAGTGAGCAAACACCGTTGGAAAAGTGGCACCAATAGACTTGCTTCATGCAGGGTTGCCACAAACCTTCAATTTGTAGAAAACACAATAACTGTGAAGTGTAATAAAGAGAAGCACAACAAAACAATGTATGCCTGTAAAGCCCCTGATTTTTGGCTATGTGCAGGACTGCCAAAAATAAAGTTTTTTTACCTTCCTTGTAGTTAGGTGTGGCCACATGACTAATGGATGTAAGGAGACTTTGTGGGTGCAGAATCTGGGATGTTTTTAAAAGGCAAGTGTGTTGCATTCCTGTCACCCTTCCTCTATCCCATTTTTTTGAACACAAATGAGGTAGTGAGCTATCTTGGAACAAGAACTAAGGATGATTTTGAGGGAAAGGTAGACCAATAAGATAGAAGGAGATTTTGTCCTTGGGTAACTTTGTGTAGCAGAGCTCCCATACTAGTTCTGTATTGCTCCCCTTAAGAATATTTCACAAGGGAGAAGTAAACTTTTATTACATTAAGAGGGTTGATATTTGGGTCTTGTATCAGTCAGCTATTGCTGCATAACAAACAATATACAAATTTCAGTGGCATACAAAAATAATCATTTATTTCTTGCTCATGATTTTATGAATTGGTTGGAACAGTTCTGTTTCATACTTCAGGTAGAATGGTAAATTCTGCTTCATATTCTCATACTTCTCCTAAGATCATATGAGTGTGTATACTGTTTGTAGCTAAGAGTTATGAGAGCCAGATAAATGACTGTAGTGAACTGTCCTACATAATGGTGAACTATTATGCATTTATGAATATCATGTAGGTGAAAGAGAAGTTGAATGATGGTTTTGAGTTTTGAAGGTGTAATTTAATACTGTATTGAGTGGAAGTAAATTACTATATCAGTGCTAATGCTAGTGTAGCTATACAAAAATCCTGTTATTTTGCCATCTCTCTATCTAGAACTGTAAAAAGGCCTGGGATTTTACCCTACTTGCATACTAATAAGTTAGCCTGCTATAGTTTTATAGATGCTGACGGGAGACAAGACTCTTGGGTCAGAGATGATGAACAATTTATTATTCACAGCATTAGCAGCAACCAGAAAATCAGCATTTTTTTGCACCTGTTTTCTGGGCTCCAGTTCCCATAAGGAAACACAAAGAGGGTGAGCTGTTACCTGCACACTCTATGGGTTGCATTACAGGAGAAGAATCCAGAGCATACAGAGCCCAGAATTTTTAATAATGGGTGGTAAGCATCCTGCCTTTTGCTACAGAGGGGAGACAATATCTTTATCTTCCAAAGTTGTAAACAAATGTGTCTCTTACTGCAGAGTAAATACCACATCTTCCAAGGCTGTTCACGATACAAACATACTTGAAATGATCTTCTGGAATAAAGGACAGTCAGTATCCCTACTAGCAACAGGTGTAGAAATGAGAGATCCATGGAGAACTGTCTCCCAAGCTGCTTTTGCCAAAGTCATTAGTGACATTCTAATTTTTGTTCTAACGTGTACTTTTGTCTGCTTATCTAACTTGATCTCTTACAGCTTGCGGCTCTATTGTCATTTTACCCATTCTGGTTTAATTACACCTTTTTCTCTAGGCTTTCTTCTTACTCCTTTGACTTTTTATTCATTCTTTCTTCATTTATCAAATATGTTTTGAGCACTTCATATGCTCCAGGTAGTCTTGTAGGCACTGAGAAGGGAATAATACAAAGAAAGCACCTTTGCTTTCATGAAACTTGTAGTCTAGTAGGGGAAGTCAGATAATAAGTGAGATAAATTAAATGATATATAATATTTTAGGTGGTGGCAAGTACTAGGGAGAAAATTAATGCAAGGTAAAGGAATAGAGGAATTGGAAGATTCCAGTGGGTTGCCATTTGAGAACAAAGGCTTTTCTGAGAAAGTAACATTTGAATAAAAATCTGAAATAAGTGAGCAAACCTTGAGGCTGTTTGAGCCCTATTTGAGGGTGGATGGAAGAGATCTAGGAAAAGCCAACAGGAAATGCAAGGCCTTGAGCCCATAGTGGGCCTCGTGTGTCTGAGGAATAGCAGGAAGTGTCCTATTACTTATCCGTTTATTGTTCAGCTTCCAAAGGTCATCCTAACTCTGACAATATAAACTTAATTTTTTTTTCTTCTACAAATTTATGGTTTTATGTGTGTGAGTGTGTGTGTGTGTGTGTGAGAGAGAGAGACATGCTTCATCCATTTGTAAGAGTTAAGGTAGAGAATTTTCCAAAAGGTTGTCTAGTTTTTCTAAGATAATTTATTGAGTAATCTTTTTCTTTCTCCATTGATTTGAAATGTTACCTTTGTCATTTAAAGAATTAAAATAAATTCTTATCTGAATTAAGCTTTTTTTTTTTTACTTCTGTTGCATTCATCTATCAATTTTTAAAATTCATTAAGAAGCTATTTTAATTACATGACTTTTTTTAGAAATTTCTAGACTTTCCTCCTTATTTTTCCAATTGAAATGTATAATCCCTATGTCTGATTTCAACATTTTCTTGGTATTTTAATTTATATTGCACTTAATAGATGACAGATAGATAAATAGATAAATGAGTATGGCAACTGAGTCATCCCATACAAGAATGTGATTTGTTTATTAATTTATTTAAATATTCTTTTATACTCCTTAATAGATCTTTAAGGTACAATAATGTGTCTTTTTGGTTATTGGGTTTATACTTAGGCCTTTTATTTTCAATTGTGTTTAGGTGTTAGTAACATTGAACATAATAGAGAAATACACATCTCTGGACCTAATTTTAACAGTTAATATGCTTTATTGTCAGCCTCAGGTAATTCTTAGAATTCAAGTTTCAGTTATTTTGTTTATTATTCTAATGAACTTATGACATATCCAGTATAGAAAGTATAGAAAGTTATCAAACATATTTCTAAGTGAGAGTTTTGGTGTTCTGGGCTTTGCATATATAACAATGATGAGGCAGTTACTGATCCTGTGACAGAAACATACCCCAAGTGATCATCTAATCTTCTGTCTCCCCCTGGATAGAGCTAAATTAAAAACATCAGGCAAAGCAGCTTAATGTACTTATTGGAGATTTAGGTCAAGACAAGAAGATCCACATATTCCTCTGGTACAGTCTGCAAAGTATAGAGTCATTTTGCAGATGGTCTTATATCCCAATGGGGCGAAGATATACCACCTGCATTTTTCTATTTTGTTTTGATTTTTAGTCAAAGTTTGCATGATGGCATGGAGACTATCCAACTCACTTTCCTACCATAGTCTGATTATTATTTAAGTCATGATGTTTATCAATAAAGTTCTTTGTTTTGTGGGTACAAGTAAAATATTCAGTTTTTCTTAAGATTTATTTTGCTCTGAATTTTCACAATGAAATTGTTTCATGCTTAATTTGATTATTTTAATAATAAAAACAGAGTTACTTTTTTAATTATCTCTAGCTTCATTCTTGTTTTCCTTATTTCCTTATTGGCTACTGATATTAACAATTAGCCAAGCCTGATTCTTGATGCAATTTCATAATTTTTTCATGTAGAGGTAGAAAAGGTTTACTTCTAAAAGCAAATAAATGAAAATAATTTAATAATTTTATTAAACATGATTGTGTGTCTTACTGGATTCATAAATCTATTTTTTAAAAACATTTAAAATAATGATCATAATTGATAATTATATTTTTTGAACTTTCCGGGATTACAATGAAATTAAATAATTTATAATATTTTCTACTTTGCTAACCATGTGCTTAACTATCAAGTTTTCAATCCATTTTGTTTTGTTTAATTTCTAAGAATGCCAACATCTAAAAAACACTGACAAACTTATCTTCTGAAGCTAGAAAGTCCCACAGTCCCCTTCAGTACTTTATTTTTAATTCAGTTCAATACTTATAGATATTAATTTTTCACAAAAATGTACAACTTCTTTCTCAAAGCTAGAAAGTTACTGATTCATAAGGTAGACTACCTTGTTACTAATTCAAATAGCTTTTTGGTCCCCCAATAATTTCTCTCTTCCTCTTCCCACATGTCTTACTTGCCTGGAAAAGATATGCAATAAAGCAGTGGAGCAAAGTACATTATGCTGGCACAAAATTTTAAAAAATCATTATTTTGAGATTGCTTATAATAGCAAATCAAACCCAAGAAGCTAGTTTTAGAATTAAGTCCTAGTGCTAGAAAAAAAGACACCTCACATAACTGCAAACCTTTAATTTTACCAGCCTATATAAAAACTTATCAGTACTGTATTTGATACCAAAGAGGGGAAGAGAATAAAAAAGTTGCCTTTTCAAACAATGCTATTAGTAAATACGTTGACATTCATATCAAATATGAGAGAGACAACATGAATCCAGAAGAATAGTACATCATAAAGTTTTCATTACACATGGATGATTCCACAGCAGTAATATACTTACTAATATCATACAGCTTGGAATCCCTGAAGACAAATGCTTGGAAGAATATTATTTGTTCCAAAGAAGCTCTATATCAAACATCTGAGAATAAAATGTTCAAAGTGGTAAAGGGATACTTGAAACCAAGAACATACTAAGGAAGCACTCACCAAAATATCTTTGGGCATTGAAGGTTATGTTAGGTTGTAGGAAAACATATGAGATTTACATCAAAAGTTCTTTTTAAACCCTAGAATTCAAAAATACGTTATTTAATTAACATTAGATATATTTACATATGTCAGTGTTTGTCCATAGATTTACAGTCCATATTAAAAGATGTTATTAAAATGGTGATTGGTAATAAAAAATGAGGGTAATATACATATAATGGTAATTAAATCCAAGCTGTTAAAATATCTTTTTCATCTTTATTCAAAGAAATATGATCAGAACACAATTTCATACTGAAGTGCATTGGTTCTTCAAGGAGAGTTAGGCAAGAATTTATAAAATTATTGATGAATTGTGTGTGTGTGTGTGTGTGTGTGTGTGTGTGTGAGAAAGAGAGAGAGAGAGAGATGAAGGAGTATAAGGAAGAGGAGGGGCTGGTTTCTTACTTTGCATATTTTTAAAAAGCATTGTTGTTGGCATTCAAAATAGTGCACTTGGTATTTTTTCAGCTTCCAAGGAGCTTAATTAAAGTACTTTAACAAGTACTGATAGAGTTAATGGAAAAATCTGAATCCTAAACATTTAAGATGAGCAAAGCAACATCTGTGTAGGATTGAGGAAAATCTTTAATATTTTTAAATACTTGAAGGTTTAAAGTCAGCATTACCACCAGACTGTTCACTGTTAAATTTGTCACACACAAAAAAGAGGGAAGACATTTTAAAGGACTGATTGCTCCCATGAAATATTGATATAATTTAAACAGAATTATATGAATTCTGGTAATTTTGTAAGAAAGCAATTAAATACAAGCAACGTATATTCATTTGATACCACCTACTTGTGTGAACAAAATTTGTCATTAATATCACTATGAAAAATTTAAAGAGATCATCATTAAAAAGTCTTGATAAGGATTTGTGTATAGCTATTTCGAACGTAAAACCGTATACTAAAGCATTATGTCCACAGAAGAAATTTCATGTTTCTTATTAAAAGTTAGAAAACATTTTTTGGAAAGTGCATTTATAGTCGATATTTAAAATCTTCCCTAATACTTTGTATTTTATTTATATTATAATCATAAAATGCAAAGGAAATGTAATATTTTTTTCCTCTAAGTCTTATACAGATGCTCCCAGAGTCAGTTTTGTGAAAATTTTATTTCTATGTGTGTCATGAAAAAAAGGCTATGAGTCACTTCTTTATAATGCAGCAAGGGAGAAAAGTGAGTCAATAACTGGTGAAATTATCAGGGCTGAAAAAAGCAGCATCTTTGAAAACAGGCAGTGAAGAAGGTAGTGGTTTAAAAGATTGGACTAAATGAGTTGGATAATCTTCATCAGAATAAAAAAACAAATGAGGTAAAGCTAAAGTAGATTAGGGAAGATAACTGTTCTTGGGAAGTTGAAAACTCTGTCGATTTTTTTTTTTAACATCTTTATTGCAGTATAATTGCTTTACAATGGTGTGTTAGTTTCTGCTTTATAACAAAGTGAATCAGTTATACATATACATATGTTCCCATGTCTCTTCCCTTTTGCATCTCCCTCCCTCCCACCCTCCCTATCCCACCCCTCTAGGTGGTCACAAAGCACAGAGCTGATCTTCTTGTGCTATGCGGTTGCTTCCCACTAGCTATCTATTTTACGTTTGGTAGTGTATATATGTCCATGCCACTCTCTCACTTTGTCACAGCTTACCCTTCCCCTCTCCATATCCTCAAGTCCATTCTCTAGTAGGTCTGTGTCTTCATTCCCATCTTGCCACTAGGTTCTTCATGACCTTTTTTTTTTCTTAGATTCCATATATATGTGTTAGCATACTGTATTTGTTTTTCTCTTTCTGACTTACTTCACTCTGTATGACATACTCTAACTCCATCCACCTCACTACAAATAACTCAATTTCGTTTCTTTTTATGGCTGAGTAATATTCCATTGTATATATGTGCCACATCTTCTTTATCCATTCATCCGATGATGGACACTTAGGTTGCTTCCATGTCCTGGCTATTGTAAATAGAGCTGCAATGAACCACAAGAGAAGGAAAACACCTACAATAACAAACCCAAAACATTTAAGAAAATGGGAATAGGAACATACATATCGATAATTACCTTAAATGTAAATGGATTAAATGCTCCCACCAAAAGACATAGACTGGCTGAATGGATACAAAAACAAGACCCGTATATATGCTGTCTACAAGAGACCCACTTCAGACCTAGGGACACATACAGACTGAAAGTGAGGGGACGGAAAAAGATATTCCATGCAAATGGAAATCAAAAGAAAGCTGGAGTAGCAATTCTCATATCAGACAAAATAGACTTTAAAATAAAGACTATTACAAGAGACAAAGAAGGACACTACATAATGATCACGGGATCGATCCAAGAAGAAGGTACAACAATTGTAAATATTTATGCATCCAACATAGGAGCACCTCAATACATAAGGCACATACTAACAGCCATAAAAGGGGAAATTGACAGTAACACAATCAGAGTAGGGGACTTTAACACCCCACTTTCACCAATGGACAGATCATCCAAAATGAAAATAAATAAGGAAACACAAGCTTTAAATGATACATTAAACAAGATGGACTTAATTGATATTTATAGGACATTCCACCCAAAAACAACAGAATACACATTTTTTCTCAAGTGCTCATGGAACATTCTCCAGGATAGATCATATCTTGGGTCACAAATCAAGCCTTGGTAAATTTAAGAAAATTGAAATCGTATCAAGTATCTTATCCGACCACAACGCTATGAGACTAGATATCAATTACAGGAAAAGATCTGTAAAAAATACAAACACCTGGAGGCTACACAATACAGTACTTAATAACGAAGTGATCACTGAAGAAATCAAAGGGGAAATCAAAAAATACATGGAAACAAATGACAATGGAGACACGACGATCTTTGTCAATTTTTATACAGTGTTTTAGTAATTGTGCTTTTCAATTACGTGAAGTGTTTCTGTAATGCACTGAGCAGCTGGGATGGGACCAGTCTCCCAGTGCTGTACCCAGCCCAGCAGCTAGCGCCCTCCCAGCCCATGATGGTGCTCAGGTAGTATTTCTTGAGTGAATGGGGGTTGTATTAGTTTGCTCGGGGTGCTGTTACAAAGTATCACAGACTCCGTGGCTGGCTTAAACAATAGAAATTCATTTTCTCACAGTTCTAGAGGATGGAAGTCCAAGATCAAAATGTTGGCAGGGTTGGCTTCTTCTGAAGCTTCTGTCCTTGGCTTACTGGTGGCTGCTTTCTTGTAGTGCACAAGCATCCTTGGTGTCTCTTCGTGTATCTAAATTTCCTCTTGTTATAAGGACACCAGTCAGATTGGAATAGGGTCTGCCTATACAGTGTATCTCCAAGTATAATCATGCTCTGGGGTACTGGGGCTTGGGATTTTCACATATGAATTTTAGGGGGCTACAATTCAGCCCATAATAGGGGTCCAGCAATGCAATTGAGACTCTGTAAGAGCTCATTTTTAAAAATTTGAGTTAATATCTTTCAGTGTAGGAATGATTTTCATGATATTCAGTAATGATAAAGGAAACATAGTTCTGTCAGGTATACAATTAATATAGTTAATTGTCTACAGAAATAACTGCTTTCATTTAAACTTTTTTTTTAATGCTTGATTTAGTGTTTGTTTTCAATCTTTTGACAATATAATCCATTCATTTCCTTTCCTCTTTGACAACAGTTATACAAAACATTATACAAAGGCTAGAAATGTCAGTGATAGATGGCTTAGATTAATTTAGTCTCCCCCTCACCTTCACCCATTACTCTAACAAACTATGCTACTGAGAAGATGGAACCTCATTTAAGACTGTCTATATTGATCTGATAATTACTCAGTGAAAGACTAGATCCCATCATATCTAAATCCTGAGCCTGTTAACTGAAAAACTGTTCCTAGAAAACTGATGGTGCACCAGGAAACACTTAGGTCCTGCAGTAAACGCTCAGAAAAATGCTAGGGATGTTACCTGTTAACTTGTGCCTCATGGTATAAGAACAGTTGGTGACGGTAAAATATAACCCACTGGAAGAAATATAAAAGTAACTTCCAGAAGGCCTTAGGAGATCTTCACCCTGAAGAGACATGACCCTGCTGATAAATGTTTGTTGGGGGCTTGAGGCAGGCAAGCCTGCCCTCTGCCTGGGAGTGCTGCCACGTCATGATTGGTGCATACTGTAAGCTGTATGTCGTAACCTGAATTCTTTCCTTACTTTAAAGGAGCAATTTAGTCCTTGCATGGCTCTGTGGGTATATCTTAGTCGGTTATATCATCCTGTTGGGGCAAACAGGCCCTCAGCTATTCATTTCATTCCCCACTTGTTCCTCTTGATACAGAGGAATGCCCAGCAGAATAAGTTACAGGATATGTGAATCCAAATTAGTTTTCTTCTGGCTACTGTCATTTCTGGGAAAGAGAAGTGGATAAAATTACTTTTGTAATTTCTTCTGAGAATTGTTGGTCTCTCAGGTTTGTAAAGGCCTTGGGTATCCTGTATGGAACTAGCTGAGTTATGTTAACATGCTGCTGTTTGGGCAAAGACTATTGTAAAATACATCTCATGATTAATTTTAGATGACAGAAATATAATGCCTTTTGGAGCTAAAGCTATTATTGTTAATACTACTAACGTTAAAAGGGCCGTCAAACCAAGCTGAATGAGAACAATGTGGTACAACAACAATAAGTCTGAAAAATAAGGTAATTAAGTTATTGTATTTTACTTGATTACTTGTTAAGCAGTAGGAGTTGTGGGGTTAGATTATGGGATTTGTTTGAAGGGATATAATACATTTCTCCAAATGAAAACATCTGTCCACACTGGTGTTTTCCATTAGTCATCTTCAGCGATGTTAATTTAACTTAAAACAATTCACACTACTCTGTTGATGATTAATTTGAAATGATGTTTGCATTATTAGTTGAAGTCAGAGACACTGTGAGAAACGGTAGTAAAAGCACGTAAAAGTAAAAGCATGGCCATGATGATGCATTTGGTACTTAGAATGTTTACATTAAAGCAGCCCCTGGTGTTTGCATAGGGCTTGAGAGCAGAGGAGAAACTAAAATTGGCACAGGTTATTAAAATGCCTGACTCAGGAGTCAACGTAAGTCCTGAGTAGAGTCTCATAGAAACTGCAGTCTTATCAAGCTTCATGTGATTGATATAGCATGCACTCACCTATTATTCTACAAGGCTATAGAGTAAGCAGTGAGAACTCAATCCCTTTTATTTATTTATGTTTAAGAAAAGGTTTTAAAATCATAAAAACTATTAGGAGAGATCATGCTTTTGTCTAATGAACCTTGCATATCACAAACACTCCAATTTTTAATAGACAACAGAGTTTTCTCTGAGCATTCAGGCAGAGGCATTTACACTCCTTTAAGAGTACTCATAGGGCTTCCCTGGTGGCGCAGTGGTTGAGAATCTGCCTGCCAATGCAGGGGACACGGGTTCGAGCCCTGGTCTGGGAAGATCCCACATGCCGCGGAGCAACTAAGCCCGTGAGCCACAACTACTGAGCCTGTGCGTCTGGAGCCTGTTCTCCGCAACAAGAGAGGCCGCGATAGTGAGAGGCCTGCGCACCATGATGAAGAGTGGCCCCAGCTCGCCGCAACTGGAGAAAGCCCTTGCACAGAAACGAAGACCCAACACAACCAAAAATAAATAAATAAATAAATAAATTAATTAATTAAAAAAAAAAAAGTCATTCTCCTACATACCACAATACCATTATCACACCCAACACAATTAAAAAAAAAATGAAATTGGTATCTTAATGGCTGAGAATTTCAACCCTTAATTCCAGTTTAAAAAAAAAAAAAAAAAAGAGTACTCATACTAAGAGGTGTGTTCTCATATATCATCCCTTTAATTCATTTGTTACCAAATTTTAGTGTACATGTATCCTGTCCTATACATCTTAATTTAATTAGTATTTTGGCCCAGTAATCTAAATTTTTAACAAGCTTTAGACATGCTCTAAAGAATAATTTAAAAAAATTCACATATACTTAATCCTCAAATTATTCCTTAAAAATAATCCCACAAGCCTGATGTTCATTTTTACCCAACTAGCTATTTTCCTAGCATTTTAGCTTTACAGTAGCTTTAAAGGTCAGAGAAGATTTTTGGTTCATGATGGCACACTAATCACATGGTACTGTGTCCTTTACCATTTCAGACACCTCAAAGGGATTAAAACATATAAATACATCATTTTGAAGATAATAGGAGGTGACCATTAGTGGTTGACAATTTTCAGCAATTTTCTGGCAGACAGAAAGCAGTTTGGGGAGAGCTACTGGAAGAAGCAGGATAGAGGGGGCCAGGACCTGGAAGGCAGTTGATCTACCCTACTGAATCCTGGAGAGCCTCAAGATTCTGGAATGCCAGTTCTGATGAACAACAGGAGTGAAGAGTGAGTTGAAAAACAAGACCATTAAGATCTATATATGGAAGGTCACAATAATCTTATACTTCACATGGTGGACAGAATACCAACAATGACCATCAACCCACTTAAGCAAAATATTGGAAGGTTCCTTCTTTTAGAAATAAGTGACTGTCTGAATGGATGTGGACAGCTGGTGTGGGAGTTGGTGCCCAGATCAAAGACCTCAGAGTTCTGGGAGGTAGGAGTTCTCAAGCATAAGGACCAGCTCATCACTGAAAACTTCCACCAGCATCTGTGCACACATTGGCACGTTATTTAGGTTTTTATTGCCTCATTCCTAAATGTGAAAAGATGACTAAGGTTCAACAGATATTTGAGGAGAACTTGAAACATAAGGAAGAAAAACTAAGGTAAACATATTAAAAAATGCCTACAAATGCACACACAGTCACAAATGAAACAGATACTTATTGAAATTATATGGGGATTTTAGTGAATTCTCCCACCACACACTCATACACACTTTCACACTCTATTCAGTATTCTTAGAAACAAGGATACAATGCTGTGTGAAAACAACACTTGGAGAACAAGAAAGATTTTTTAAAAAAATAGGCACAATAAAAGATTTCAAATGTAGGACCAGTAAAGTTGAGGAAAATTCCTAGAGAGCAGGAAAAAAATACACTGACTGACCTATTTCATTTTATAACATATAGCCCAAGGGAATAAGCACCTCCTTGAAATGCCTTTAAATTTTTTAAGTGACTATTTTCAGATATAAATTTTGACAGTCACCAGTATACAATATTCAGTGATTCACACATCAATGAATTATCCTTTGTTCATTCATTATCTGGTATTGATTGAGCATCTACTATTTGCCTATCATTACTCTAAGTACCAAGTAGTGATCGACACAGTGATCAAAACGTACAAAAATTTCTGTATCCACAGAGCTTATGTTTTTGTTGGGAAAGATAGACAATAAACAAAACCCAAAAATATATAGTATGATAAATGGTCATAAGTACTTTGGAAAAAAATAAAGCAGGTAAAGGAGATAGGAAAGGTGCTGCTGGGTGTGGGGTTGGGAGGAAGATTTTATGGAGGGTTGGAATCTATAGAGTTTGTGTTTCAGACATATCAAGTTAAAGACGCCATGTAGAAATCCAGGTGGCGCTGGAGAGGGCAGTTGGGTAATCATTTTGGAGTTCAGTGGAGAGGTCTGGGCTGGAGATACTAATTTGTGAGTCATTTCAAGTATAGTAGTATTTAAAGTCATGTGAATGGATAAGATAAAGAAGAGTTACAGGGAATGAGCCCTGTCACATGCCAACACGTAGAGGTCCGTGTGACAAGGAAGAACTTCCTAGCAGAGACAGAAAAGGGTTAGCCAGGAAGAGACCAAAGGGAGTGTGGTGTTCTGGATACCGAGAGAGGAAAGTATTTTGAGGAGGAGGCAGTAGTCAGTCATTCCAAATGCTTTTATAAAAATATTTTCATCTGCAAATGGGTAGTGATAGTGTTCTTATTTTATGAGGCTATGAGAATAAGTGAAAATGGGAGAGTTATACTGCGCAAGTAGTTTACACTATACCAAAAAGTAGCCACTTCAAATACAACTTTGAAGTAAGCAGAGTAGAAGTAAATTATTGAGTTAACCACTAAATTGAAAGGGAAGGGTTACACTATTTGATGATCCACAGGCAGCATTCCCTCCCAACCCCCTAATAAATCACATGGGACATTGAGTAACTGTCTTTGTTATTTGCCTAGGCCCTAATAGCATCTCTGAAACCTGAAATCATTATTGGGGCATGTTGGAAAGTTGCTTTTGGTAATTTCCCTAGTTTGGAGAAGAGAGTCAAAGAGGCTACCCTGTTTGTGGTATTTTAAAACATATTCTTTGAGTTTTCTCACTTACGCAAAATTAAATGGAGTGATAGATGTTTAACCACTGAATCGCTTTGGCTTGGATGCATTGGCAGGGTAGCAGGAAAAGTTCTTGCTTTTAATATATTCTTTGGGTGCCTAGAGTGCTGTTAATACTTCATTTATTATAAATATTGATACAACAATATATGTTAACTTGTTGAGATATTATTTGTTGGTCCTTTGCATTTCCTTCCCTCACTTATTGATATTTTCCTAGAGGTTCTGCTTGGAGTCCTGAAGGGCAGAGAGAGCCCAGTCTTTGAAAGTAAGGAGAGGTACAGAACAGATTTTCTTCCTGACTCAGTAGGATAGAGGCTGTCAGATCTTTTGAGTAGGAGGGAATCCATTCCCACCTCAGAGCAGTACCTTTCAACGTGGGCCTAGGGAGCCTGGTCCCCAAGAATGGAGGGTCCTAGCCATACCAGGTGTGACACAGGGGAAACCTTCAGCTTCCAGGGCCTCTGTGGCTAGAGGCAACAAACGTCATTCTTCTGTGATCTTCAGGTGGCACTGGAACAAATTTATGTGCAAGAGTTCCGTATAGTACCATCATACAGTACCATCTCATTTTTGCCCTTGATTCGTAGGCTACTGCTCAAAAATTTAAGGTGTTTTAGTCATAGCTTTTCTCCTGAGCCAACCCTAACTTTGCTGGTTCTTCCCTGCCCCATGGGTCATTTTCAAATGCCTTCCAGGGGCCTTCTTAACTACATTCTACTTTAACACTCATTTTCATAGACTGCTTCATACAGCACTTCACTTCTTGCCCTAACTGAACTAGGCGCCCCTGCTGAGGATATGATTTTTCTGGCAGCCATCTGCAAGAGACACTATTTATCCATCCTGTGTTTCACAGAGCTTGTAGTTCCCTGTTGACTTTCTATACCATTTCCTGCATCTTCCAGTAAAAATCCTCCTTCTACTTTGAGACTTATTCCTGACATCCATCTCCATCCTTCTGTGACATATTAATCCATCCCTGTGGTTTGTCAAGGACTTGGCACCTAGGTCAAATTTTACTTGTCATTCCAAGTGCCTTCATTTTTTACCATTACTTCCTGTGGTTCACACAGCTCTGAAAGTTCACAGTTCTTACGATAACCTGCCAGGTGGCTACATCCTGGAACCTCTCATTCCCAGTACTCCTCTTTCTTTGGACTCCAAAATTCTGCTATCTTTACTTCTAGTCACAATCTCTAATATTTCTAACTTTCTCTTCCCTACTTGGTCATCTTAATCTCCAGTTCCTTAACTGCTTATACTCCATCTCTCCTTCCCCTTTTGGCTTAACTTCATTTTTCTCTTACTACTTAAATCTTCCTTTGCTTGTGTTCTCAACTTCTTAGCTTGTCTCTGTCTTTCCCTCTTTACTTTTTCCTCCCTCCCTTCCTTTCTTCCTTCCTTCATCTATATCTTCCTCTTTATTTTTCTTTTTATCTATCTATCTATCCATCCATCCATCCTAACTTACTGAAACCTACCCCTTATGTCAGCAACTTGGCTAGTTCTTCACCGAAAACCTTTTTTTAATTTCTTTCTAGCACACAGGCATCCAGTTAGGTTTTAGCATGTGTCTGGCGTCTAGCCAATAGGCTGTGAGTGGAAAAATGTGGTGCCACTTCTAGGCCTGGTCTATAAATAAACCTCTGGCATGACCCTTCATCTCTCCCCCAGTCCCATCTGCTGGTTGGATGACAACACTCAAGGTGTTCTTGGAAGTCGCATGTTGAAGATGGGTGAGCCTTCACTAGCTTGACTCCCTAAATGACCTCATGAATAAATCCCTACTCCTATTCTACATAATTTCAAATGAATGGGAAATAAGCTTCTATTGTGTTAAACAATTGAAATTTCTAAGTTAATCTGTTATAGCATTTGGTGCTATCATAACCAAAGATAGATCCACACCTCTGCCTTTTTTTTCTTCCCCATGTTTGTTCTGTCACTGATTGGTACTGGAGAAATTCTCACCATCGTGTGGATTTGTACCAAAATCTACCACCTTCAACTTTAGCTGGATTGTCAGTTGTGCTCGATGATCACCCTGTGTATCATATTTCTTCTTTTTATCATTTCACTCAATAATTATTTTATTTATTTTACTATGAACATCCTCATTTGGGTATATGATTTTCATCCTGTATTATAGAAATAGGAAAGAACTTGATGTGTGAACTTTTTCAAACTCCTACCCAACTCCTATCCCGCTCTTCCCTCCATCTACAAACATGCCTGCATTCATCACTTTACCCTAGTTCTGTGAAAGAATTGATTCTCTTTCTCCTTGAGGCTAATAGCTCCATTTGGATATTCATCTCATTTACCTTCTTAGAGCCTTTGGTCCATCTGGGAATCTCAACAGGGCAGCAGCCATGCTAATTTAACCCATCCTTGGATCCCCAACATGAAGCATGGTACATGATACATAGTGGGTGTTCAAAACAAATTTCTTGAGTGAGAAAATAATTGCATTTCTTTACTGTATTTTCAACCATCATCCTCTCTACTGATACTTTTCCTCCTCAGCATATAGTCGATTCTGCCCCTATGAAAAACAAATAGAAGTAAACAAAACTTCCTCAACCTTTAAACTCCTCAAACTCCTGCTCTATTTCTCTTTTATGAGCATCCTTTCTGGGAGAGCTATCTACATAACTCTTCTCCTCCTCAGCCCACCATAGCTAGACTTCTGTCTCCATCGCTTCACTAAGCTGTTTCGCTTGTTTGTTAAGCAAGACTTTGTAGTTCTTAAATTAAAAGTACGTCAGCACTCTTCTTGTCTTAGTTTCCTTGATTTCTCTGCTGGATTTCACACTGTTGTCACTCCCCTACTCCCACCACAACATGTTCCCTTGACACATAGTTTTGGTTTTCTTCCTATCTCTCTGCTCTTGCCCTCCCACCATCAATTTATCTATTCATGCTGGTGGTACTGATTTGCTTTCTTCTCTCTTTATAGACTCTAAGTGATCTCTTCCCACCCATGCTTTCCCAATTTACAACAGTCCCAACCTCTGCCCAGTTTCAGATCTGTTTATTCAACTATTCACTGGATGATCCATAGATGCTTCAAACTCAACATGTCCCAAAGTGCACGCATCAACCTATCACCCAGGGAAACTTCCTCCTGTTCCTAAATTTCCCTTTTCAATGATAACAGAGTCCTAATAACAGCCTATACTGGAAGTTCTAGTTCTTTTTTTCTTCAACATACCACTTCAGTCTAGAGTATTGGAGGATGAGGTTGTGAGGGCAGGAGAAGTTGACTCCTAAGGATGACAGAATAGGACCAGGTGAATATCTGAGCAAAACGGGAAGTAGAAGAGGAAGGTATGCACATCAGGTTGTTTTGAAGTGGTGCATCTGAGAAAAGAAATCACTTGCTCCCCTCAGATAGTGAGTGGGACAGGAAAAGTCTTCAAAATCTATCTTTTGGCAACAGTAAGTCTGAATAAAATGATTAAATATTTAAAAAAATCTTTTTAACACAAGACTTATTAAAACTTTTATATAACAGAGGAAAAGAAACAGGGGACTAAACACTCAGAAGAAAAGCAAAACTTGTGAAAATCATGTATAGCAAATGGCTATTTTAGAAACACTATCATAGGAATGAATCAATTAGGAATGAATGCTATAAATTATATGAAGAAAGAACATGAGGTATGATCAAGAAACTGCTCTGAAGAATTTCACGAACAAAAGGAAATGACCTTAAAGAGATTAAACATATCTTCTTATGAGTACACCAGCCCTATCATGTTAGGGTCCCGCTCTTATGACCTCATTTAATGTTAATTATCTCTCTAAAGGCCCTATCTCCAAATACAGTCACATTGGGCATTAGGGGTTCAACATATGAATTTTAGGGGGACACAATTCAGTTCATAACATTATACTAAACACAGTAGAGGTTCACTGAAGTGATATTTTGCTTACTAGGTAATATTATTACTCCCACGGCATAGGCTCATGTGCACAAACGTTAAAGCTCTGCCAGTCAGACCTGGTCTTCATTATCTACAAATGTCTGCAACATTTCATTTTTAAAGTTAAAACTGACTTTAAATTAGAGATGCATAAAAGTATCTAAATTCTAGCCAAGTTCATGTTATTTTTGGCCACCTTTGACTAAATAACAAGAAAACTAATTTTGACTTTATTTTGTAAGGTAAAAGAAAAAAAAAATTGCACACTTTAGTGAAGAACTTCCATGCCAAGTTTAATCCCGGAACCAATGTTAAAACCAAATTATAACTCCCTAAAATGTAGAAGTTTGCTAGAACCTTAACATTACTGTGCTGCCAATTGCTTACTGTAACATTTACTTACATTACTAGTCCTTAAGCTAAAGGAAACTGAATGTGGCTGCTTAATTCAAGACACATGAAACTATGTGTTGTATTTTCTGTGCATTTTACTTTTTTCAGCATTCACTAAGAAAATGATGATTTTTACCTAAGCAGTGAAAAAGGTAACATTCATTGGCCACTCAAAATGTTGCAGTGCTAAATGGTACACCCATAGTGTGTGATGCAGAACTTTAAAAACACTGAGTATCTTTCAATTTTCCAACATTTAAAACTTTGCTCCTAACATTTTAGAGCTTTACAGATGAGGTATATCGTCCAGGATTCCAAACTTCAAAGGCTTAAAAAATAAACTGCAAACTAACAAACTTTTTGTTTTTGTTTTACTTCCATTATTTTTGTAACCTTTCCTTTTAAACACCCTTTTTCTTGCATTTGCCATTTGCAGATAAAGTTAGTAGTACTGAAATAATTCATTTTTAATAAATTTTAAATGGGCTAAACTTTCTGTGAGTTGTACCAAATGACATAAAAATGTAAATCCCAGAGATTTTATAGTTTCTTCTACCTTCTCATAATATTTTGACATCTTCTAGTGAGCTTCATATTAAAAAGGTACCTGGCATATTATTGATTAATAGAAAAACAAGGATCCTGTGAACTGCAGAGAACACTTTTATGTCTTTTACTTTTTCAGTTATTTAATTTTCTACTCTGGCAAGATAAAACTAGCTAGTATTTTTTTCTCTTCTATGATGAGCCTAAACTTTTTTATTAAGAAGGCATTAAAATTATAAATTAGTTCATAATTCCATGTAAAAATGATTTTCCCATGGCTAAGTGGCTTTCAGGTATTGATCAAATTTGATTTACAATTAATAATGCAATAAAAATTACAATTCCTGGGTGTGTGTGTAACCTAAATGATCTGGATTATTTTATTAAATTACCATGCATTGTATGTATTGGACCTTATTTTCCAGCAGACATAAGTCAAGAATAGACAAAAACAGAATTTGACATTTCTGTTTTATATGGTACCCTAATTTAGATAACAGAAATGCCAGAGATACAGGCTAAGGTGACAGGGGAGGAGGGTGGTGATGTTGGGAGGTCATAATTCCCTGTGAAGGGAGAGACAGGAAGGTTCAAAGTAGACTGCATTAGAAAAGAGGTGGTAGAGGGTCGCAGAGACAAAGATTCCAAAATGTCCCACAGATCCCGGGAGCAACCTGAGATTATGCATCGGGACTGGAGTGAGGGAACCAAATACTTCAGTTTTCTATATCCATCACTGCCCTTCCATCCCTTCCACAGCCTAAAAACTGTTGCTATATTATGAGGAAATTAAAATAGATCCCTGTCCCTCCCTCTCTCCCCTTGGGAGAGTGAAAGAGAAAGAAACCAAGGGAAGAAATGGAGTGAGTGACACAGAATGAAAAAAACAAACCAAGCCAACACACAAACTAACAAATCACAGCCTTTCAACACATTTTGGAGCTTTTCCTTAATGTTTTAACCCTCTGAAGACTCTTCTTTCCTTGGACATACATAAGCAAGGCTCCTGAGACAGGCAGTCCCAAAGAAAACAAAAAAGGAGTGCCTAATGAATAAACACTTTGTGTGATTAATGTTCACAACCCTGAGGATTGCAGCCGGGCAACTCAAGCTGTATTTCACACACAGACGAATGTAAACTCCTCTTTCATTCAGCAGCCATAATTTCTGGGAAGAAACAGATCCTCGCACAGGTTCAGAGGAGCACAGAATTTCCAGTTTTTGAGGTCCCCAGTTGCAATTTTCTAATTTAAATGAGGATGCCTGAAAATAATTCAGGGTACCTTAAAAAACTCAAATCATTTTCTAGTAATTTAAAATGTATATGAGCTAATAATCAAGGGAAAAATATCTAGTTTTTATATAATGTCATCTCAGACCGGAATGACATCGACTTACGTACAAAAAAAATGGCACAAAGTGCAAATTAGAAGCCCTTTTTGAGCCCAAATCTTTCTAGACCCTTTCTGAAAAAAGGAATAACAAGTATAAGTCGTGAAAATACCACCAGGATAGTCATTGCTATGTTCTTTCAAACAAAAGGAACCAAGTATTTTAAGGTTTTAAAAATTCTCTGTGAATTGCTTATCAACGTTGGAAGAAACGAAATATGTGACGGTTTCTCTCAAAGTATTTTTAAAATAAATATGGCTAAAAATCTAAAATAGGTACAAAGCATTTAGAACCAGATTTCAAAATGTTTGACCTGAAGGCTCAGTTTGGAGGTATGGTCCTGTTATGGACTGTTGACCAGCACTAGAACTATGGTGGGTGGTCATGGAGACCTTCTGCTCCTGGGCAATTGCTTTCCTTCTAGTTACTTTGAAGCCAACTGTGGTAGAGAGCCTTATTCCCCTTACCAGCCCACCCCGCATCACAGAGAGTCAGCTGAAGGCAGCATTTTTCATACCTCAGCTCTTGAATTCTGTTTTCACTGATCTAGCCCCTGAAGCTGACCGCAAGTAATCTTTACCACCCCGTCAAATGCTCTGTCACCCCAGGCTGCTGCAGTCTTGCATCACCTCAGACCCTTGCACTGCAGGGTATATGTACAATGAGAGCAACTAGAGATGTATGTCAGTACCAAAAGATGAAATATCTGCAGGCTAAGGCTTTGTTTAGAAACTTGGAAGAAGGTAATCCCATGCCTCTTTCTCAATTACAGAGAAGAGATAGTTCTCCATTCTACCGAGGACTTTAGGGTCAACATTCTAGCAGAGGGCTGTGGAGAAGGCTGTAGAGCTATTGTCTTGAAGCTGTGTTTGAATAGTGGGTCCACTGATTTTCTCTTAGGTTGTGTTTTCCTGTGTGGGTTTGGGGCAGGGGTGTGCTGGAGCCAGCTTTCACAAACCAGCAAGACCACTGGGCACTTCTCTTCCCAGATAGGCCATCAGTTGGTAGCTTGAAATTGGCCAAGGTGGGAGTGTTTACACCTTTACACCATTCATACTGGCAAATGCTATCAATCAGGGCCTCTGTCCCTCCTTTACCCCACCCCAGCCAGGTTTGGGGATATTGATAGTGATTGGAGCAGAGCAGCTAAAGCCATTCTAAGCCAATGCCTTGGTGGTACCACTGTCTTAACCACTTCCTAAAATGCAAACCTTGCCTCATTTTTCTGCTTTTTTCTCATCTTCATTTTGCTCTAGATTTCCTCTCCAGACTATTCCACTTGCCCTCTCCAACTTTTCCCATTCTACCTTTCTTGTAAAATCATCTGCTTCCTGAATCTCTTCCCAGAAAGTTCCCCAATTCTTTGCCTTGTCTCAGTCTGGCAGGCTTCTAAGTCCACAACTTTGACTGCACCTGCATCCCTCTTATTCAACATGTGGGAGAATATTTTCCTTTCATGTGCCCTCCAACGCTGGAATATGTAGTAGAGACTAAATAATGTAGATCTTAATGCTAAGTGATATGATACAAGTGTGGATGAGAGAAAGAAAAAGTTGATACTACATAGGCATTGTGTTACCTGTCTTTTGCTTGTTTGTTTTTTTGCCATTATATGTAATCCAGATTTTTCTCTTATAAAATAAAATTGAACAAAAGAAATGTGACCATTGCAAATGTCTTTAATAAAAGAAGATAGTGAGAACCAAAGTGAACATTGGTTCCTTTGTTAGCTTTAGAAAACTCATAGGTAAATGTGGTTTAGAAAGGGATGTTAATTACAGTAGAATAATATCCAACCATTACATGGAATGAAGTTCTGATACATATTACAACATGGATGAACCTTGACGTAAGCCAGGCACAAAAGGACAAATATTGTAGGAAATACATAGAGACAGAAGGTAGATTAATGTTTACCAGGGGCTGGAGAGAGGGGTAATGGGAAGTTATTGCTTGATGGGTCCAGAGTTTCTGTTTGGGATAATGGAAAGTTTTGTAAGTAGTGTTAGTGGTGCGCAACACTGTGAATAATTAATACCACTAAATTGTGCACTTAAAAATGGTTAAAATAGCATATTTTATGTTATGTTTATTTTACCACCATAAAAAAATACCCTAATTGAAAAAAAAAAAGAAAGGGATGTTATTTCTTGATACTCCTCTTTCATTATTCTTTATCTCAGTGAGGTATATATTTAGAAGCTTTAAAATTCTAGGCCAGTGGTTCCCAGTAAGTGGTCTCTGACCAAGCAACATCAGTATCATGTGGGAACTTGTTAGAAATACAAATTCTCTTGGCCACACCTCAAGTCTACTGAAACAGAAACTCTGATGGTGGGGGGGGGGAGGGGTGGGGGGAGTGGGGGGATGGGGGGGCTGTGATCTGTGTTTTTCACAAGCCCTCCAGGTGATTGATGCCCGCTGGTTTTGAGAACCACTCTTCTGGGCTGTGGCCACAGAGTTGACTGCCAATGCGGTGCTGTCTTTTTATCTGAAGGAGAACATGGGATTTGGAGTAACAGGATGTGCATAAGTGTTTATGATGAAATGCATGAGTATTTACTATTTATGTGACCTGGGGCAAGCCACTAAGTTTTCTCATGTGTACAAAGGTTTTCTCATCCATTAAGTGGGGATAATGACGGTACCTAATTCAAAAGATATTCTGTGTGAAAACACATAAAAATTCGACATTATTATACATTTAATATTAATAATAATAGTATTAACAATAGCTAACAATATATAGGAGGATGCTGGGTTAGGATGTTAGGAAAGGGCATCATTTAATATATTATCTGTGGGTGTCCAATCAAAGAAAACAGGTGAGAAATTTCCTTTAAAGGTTTAATGGCAGGAAAAATATTTTATTTTTCCCCAAGAAATAAGTGCCCTTGTTCATTTCTGCTAATGAGAATTATATAATTTTTCATGTGTTCATTTTTACTTTGGTTGCTAAGATACTCAGGGCCCAATTTGATACTCAATCCCATCAATTACTCAAGACTTCTTGTATAATACATTTACTTCCCTTAGTTCCTTGGTTCTATTTTTTTTAAATTCACCTTATTTTGTATAAGTCCCTAATTATAAGTTCCTTCACACTTTTCTTTTTTTTTTTTTTACTTTTTTTTTGTCTTAGTAAAAAATAGAAGAGAAAAAGAAGAAAAAAACCTAAGAGTATCATTTGATTTAGTAAAATAACTTCACTTAAGAATGCTAGGAATACCAGGAAAAGTCTCCATACTGAAGGAATGCCTCTGTGTTCTTTCTGTGGTCGTAAGCTTTCTCATGCTCATTCTCTCCTCTGCATAATGAAAAATGATTTTCTGGTACCACATAGTGAAAAGAGCACTAGCCAGTATTCAGGAAAACCAACCACAAGCCTCTGCTACCTTGTACATGTCATATATTCAGTTTCCTCATCTATTAAATGGATTATGAAGATCAAATAAGAAAATATGTGTAAAAATGCTTGGTAAATAACAAAGCTCTACACAAGTTGAAGCTGATGTATAAAAAATTTTGGTCACATAGATACCATTTGTTAAATGAATAGAGAAACAGTGAATGAATTGATTCTGCATCTGCCTTCTTCTCTTTCCCTCTCTTTCTATTGCTGTGCCTGAGTATACTGGCTTCCAGAACAAAGTTTAGGGCAATGTTTTAATAAATGAAATTCATTTTGTCATTAAGAACATGGTATTCAGTTCATGTAGATATCACCTCAAATGGAAATGTGATACTTTTAAGTACCTTATACAACTGTAATTGTTATTATATGTATTGTTACTGAGTCACTTGATGTCATTTAATGGCCCGTACTTGTTTTTATTTTCTTTAGATTCAGTTGTGGATATGACAGTTGTCTCAATTTCATGTTGACTTAAAATTTGTCAGTTATTTTGTGAATCAGGAATAATAGCATGACATGTTGTTAATGAAATCCTGGGATGCATTTTGACAGTTTTTACCAAAGTGCCATCTTTCATACAGCAGAAAATTGACTCAAGAGAAATGTTCAAAACTGAGAAAATAGAATAGAATAAGGGAGAGAGATTATATTTTAGCAGAGAAGTTAATTACAAATTTATTTATTTGCATTTTATAGTCAGTCATTTCATACAATCAAGCAGTTTGGGAACCATATCAAATGAAGTTACATTCTAAATGAAATAAGTTGATATTATTAAAAAGTGGTAATAATGAGATTAATAGTTGTTTTACACTATTACCAGGCACTGTATAACCAACAAAATAACCCCCTACAGGGAGCTATCACACTTATCTCCGTTTTGTAAAGGAAGACCTGAGGCTTGAGAATTTACATAATCTGCTCAAGCCTCATAGGTTGTTCAGCTAAAATATGAACTGAGACTGTCTGCCTTCACAGCCTATATATATATATATGTATTTTAACATCTTTATTGGAGTATAATTGCTTTATAAATGGTGTGTTACAACCTATATTTATAACCATTGGCTACCCTAAAAGTTATTATACACTATTTTAACACTATTTTTGATAACAACAGACAGATATATCAGAAAACTAAACCCACCCCTTCCCCCCAAAAAAAACCCAAATAAAACCAAAACAACTTCAAAAAAGCAAAACCCTAAAAAATGAAAGAAAAGAAACCCCAAACCCAAACCTATTAACAAATGTTATTTTTATTGATACATTTATTAGTTATGTATGGCATAGTCCTAATATATTTTTAAAAAGCACTGCTATGCCATTTAACAGACTTTGGCAAGAATAATCCTCTTGTGGCATTAATTCCATGCAACCATAAAAAGAATCCTTGCTAAATGCCAGCAAATGAGGTGGTAATAACTTCAAACTACTTTACTCAGCAGGGAGATGCTCAGCAGGGGAAAAAAAAAGATCTGCTTTCCATCTCTTAAAATTGTCAATGTAAAACAATGATATGAGGTTCAGGTGTGCTTCATGAACCCTTTAAGTTGAGGATGTATTAACCTGCACATTAAGATGTAGCAATTTTACAAAGATGGTCTATTTTCAGAATTTCACATTCAGACTCCACAGCGTGACCACCAGTGTTTCTTTAGCTGCTAGATGGGAGAGCCCTGCGCGCCTTCCCACACACCTGTGTTTACATTGAGGCCTTGGCAGCACATGACCCGCAGCCATCCCTCACTCACAGCTTTCGGTTTGCTTTCAGCCATGGCAGGCCGCACTGTCCCTGCACTTTCACTAGCTAGCACTGTTAGACTGTTGACTCAGGAGTCCTAAGCTTGGAATTTCATATAAATCAGTTTGTTGAATCTCACTCATTTTAGAATGCTACACAGACATTTTCTAAAATCCTAAACTGGAATTGATTATGTCTTGAAAATACTGTTGAACTTTAAAAAGGGAGTGGGAGTGGGAGTTGTTTTCATGTAACTTTTTGCTTTTATATGGACTTAAGATATTTCTCTCCATTTGCAACTCTTGAAAAATAGGGATCATGGACTTAAAATGAGTTAGTTATTTAGCAAAATAGATAGCAAGGCAAGAAGGGGATAATGTTTCTTTGAGGCTTCTTAGGTTTCAGGTACAAGATATTAAAGCAAAAGAAATCTATAACAATACAACTCTGCAGTGATGGTTAAAGTTTTTAGATGTTACTTTTCATGAAAGATTTGATGCATAGTTAATCTTTTCATCAAAATATATGCCACTGCTCTCAGAACCTGATGAATGAATAGTGAGTGGAGTGCATTGACCTCCAGATTTCTTGGGAAATAGCAGGTACTGTGGCTATATTCAACTACAGTGAATGTGACTGATGTGATTAATTGATTCATGAAACAAACTATACTTTCCAAAAGTTCATTGCTGAAGAAGATAATCAGCTCCTGCCCACAAGGAGCTTAAACTTGTTTAGGGGTTAAAGACAAGCAAATAGACCATTACAATAAGAATAAATAAGAAAAGAAGTGCGGGATGCCTGGGAAATCCACAGGAGGGACCCCTAACCCAGATGCTGTGGGACCAGGAAAGCCTGTACACAGAGGGGGATACAGCCAAGTTGAGACCTGACAGGTGAGTAGAGGCCAGCCAGGTAAGGATCTGGGTAAAGAATATTCTAGGCAGAAGGTAGAGATGTATGAATCCCCAAACCCAAAAACATATTTCTACAAAACAAATTCAGTAAAATGAGTCTGAGGCCAGTATCATTAATCCTTCCCAAGTGGTTCTAAGGTTTAATTTTAAATTTATAGTTTTCGATAGGCTTAAATAATCCCATGCTTTAAAAAAAAAAAATTCCAAGGCGCTACTTTTTTTAGGGAGGTGGACTGTCTCTCAGGGAATATCTCTTTTATTTATATATTTTGTGCCCTTTGGGAGTAAAATAGAAAGAGCACAGCCTGTTCAAAAAAATTAGAAATTTTGTTTCAGTCCATGAATTACCAAAAAGAGGTTGATTATAAACTACATTAAAACTAAAAATCTTTTTGCTATTAAAAAATTTCTACTATTAAAAAAGTTTATTATAAATCATTCTTTTTACTATTAAAATATGTCTTGACCATTTAAAATTATGATTTTAAAATAGAAATTAAATTAATTTAGTGAATAAAGTTAAATTATAAATTTAATTGAATTGAATAATTTAATGAATATGTTGAAATTAAAATGGAAATTTAATGAATAAGTTCTGGGGCTCTCAGGTACAGTATAGTGATTACAGTTTGTAATACTGCATTATATACTTGCAAGTTGCTGTGAGAGTAGATCTTAAATGTTCTCACTACAAAAAAGAAATGGAAATATGTGACATAATGCAGGTGTTAGCTAACACTATGGTGGTGATCATTTTGCAATATTAAGTGTATTAAATCAACATGTTGTACACCTTAAACTTACATAACATTAATATTCAATTATATATCTCAAGGGAGCTGGAAAAAAATTTGTTTTCATCACATTATGGCTGTGTCTCACATTTCTCCAATTTTGTATTATCAGCATTTTCATTAAGCAAAGGAACATGCTGAATAATAGAATAAGAAAAATGTGTTTATTTGAACAATAATGTTTGGGTACATAATTTATCTGGTAAATATGATTTTATATATAGTTTTAACTTACTGAATTATGACTCTTTTCAAAAAGCTGAACAGTGAGTTTACAGATCTGACAAATAATACTCCTTATTTTTAAAATGGAAGTAAGAAAGTGATTGTAATTAGAAAATGTTTTATCCACCTAGAAATTTCCTGGATGGGATAATAAAGTCAGTTTCGGAACACTTAAGGTTAGTGAGGTATTGAATAATTCCCTGTTCATCTATAAAAAGCAAGCAATCTAAAACAAATTCAGTTTTCTTCTTTGACATGGTAGGGTGGGATGAAGAGTATATATGTTCAAATATGACTTTAAAACAATTTTCTGAGGGGCAATTCAAGATGGCAGTGTAGGAAGATCCTGAAGACTCACCCCCTCCCATGGACACACAAATTGTGTGTGTAGAACCAATTGTTCTACGTTTGGAGCAATTCCTTCTGAAAAAGACCTGAAAACTAGCTGAATGGTTCCTCCCCAATAAAAGATAAAAGGGCCACATTGAGATGGTAGGAGAGGCAGAGACGTGGTCTCACCAAACATTCGACCCTCCCACAGTCAGGAGGGATCTCACAAATACAGAGCTTCTTACTGAGGAGTGAAGGGTTCATGCCCCACGTCAAGCATCCCAACCCTTGGGACCTGCACTGGAAAGAGGAGCCCCCAAAATGTCTGGCTTTGAAAACCAAAGGGACTTACATCCAAGAGACCCAACGGGCTATAGGGAACAGAGATTTCACTCCTGAAGGACTCACGCACAGAGTCACTCACCCTGGGACCCAGCACAAAAGCAGCAGTTTGAAAGGCACATAGATCATATGTGAAGGCGATTCATTTGCTAATCTTAAAACATCTGTTGGAGTGGCAGGAGCCTGTTGGTGCTCTCTCTGGGAAAAGAGGTGTTGTTGGGTGCCATTTCTGTGTTCACCATCTACCTTGCTAGCAACAGTGGGCATGCCCTGGCTCCAGACTCTCCTACAGTCCCACAAAAGCTGGTAGGTGTGCCCCAGCCTTGTGCTCACCTGTGGACCTGCTAAAGTCAACAGGAGCACACTGGCCTCACACTCTCCTGTCACTCTGCTAAAGCTCGTGGGGGCACACAGTCCATGCAGCTGGTGATGCTTGTTGCCATCAGGTTGTGCATTTCTGTCCCCTGCAGAACTGAAAACAATCAGAGAGACAGTTCTTGGCAGGCTTTGCACAGACAGTAAACTGAAACACATCCCCAGTCATCCTGTGAAAAAGGCCTATTTACTTGTCCTGGAGCTTCAGCCTTAGCAACAGACTTCATACATCTAGAGCCTACTGAGGTGCTCTCAGGGTATGTGGGCCAGGGGAACCATCTTTGCACTCTCCCTTGGCCTTGCTACAGCTTGCCAGTACTTCCCAGAAAGGAGCTTATACACTTGTCTGGACCCCTGATTTTTGTAACTTTCATCAAGAGGACACCTCCAGATCACATGGTTTGGAGGCCAGCAGGGTTTATGATTGAGGTCCCACAGGACTGTGTATGTGTGCATACTTTAAAAACTGCTGCCTGAGGGTCTGGCTTCCATTCAGCCTGAAACTTGTGCTGACTGAGATCCCTCCCTCTGGAATGCTGACAGGTCTTGGCACACCCTCAGTAACTGGGACCTATCAAGAATAAATCAGGCTGCTTAAACAATCACAAAGGTTTGAGAGACAACTAAGAACTAGGGCAAGGTTGAAGATAAGGCTCATTTCTTATGTAAGACCACTCCTTCAAATCTGGAAGAGTGAGCTTTTTTGCCCAATACATAGAAACAAACATGGAGAGTCAAGCAAATGAGGAAACAGAGGAATATGTTCCAAATGAAAGAACAAGATAAATCCCCAGTGGGGGGGGGGGGAACTTAATGAAATGCAGGTAAGTAATTTAGTTGATAAAGAGTTCAAAGTATGGTCATAAAGATGAGAACTTCAACAAAGAGATAGAAAATACAAGAAAGTAGCAAACGGAGGTTGTGGTTGAATAAGAATAAGAATATAATAAATGAACTGAAAAATACACTGGAGGAGTTCAACAGCACACTAGATGAAGAAGCAGAAAGGATCAGTGGTCTGGAAGGCTGGCCAGTGGAACTCACCCAAACACAATAGCAAAAAGAAAAAAGAATTTAAAAAAGTGAAGGTAGCTTAAGGGACCTATGGGACAACATAAAGCAGAATGACATTTGCATTATAGGGGTCCCAGAAGGAGAAGAGAGAGAGAAAGGGGCAGAAAACTTATCTGAAGAAATAATGGCTGAAAATTTCCCTAATATGGGGAAGGAAATAGACATCCAGATCCAGGAAGCCCAGAGAGTTCCAAATAAGAGGAACCCAGAGAGATTCACACCAAGACACATTATAAGTAAAATGTCGAAGTTAAAGATAAAGAGAATCTTAAAAGAGCAAGAGAAAAAACACTTGTTATATACAAAGGAATCTCCATAAGACTATTAGCAGATTTTCAGCAGAAACTTTGCAGGCCAGAAAGGAGTGGCATGATATATTCAAAGTGCTGAAAGGGAAAACTTTCAAGCAAGAATACTCTACCTGGCAAGATTATCATTCAGAATTGAAGGAAAGATAGTTTTCCAGACAAGCAAAAAGTAAAAGAGTTCATCACCACTAAACTGGCCTTACAAGAAATGTTAAAGGGACTTCTTTAAGGTGAAAAGTAAGGGCACTAATTAGTAACAAGAAAACATATTATTATAACTATCTCACTGGTAAAGGTAAATATATAGTAAAGGTAGGGGATTAATCACTTATAAAGCTAGTATGAAGATTAAAAGACAAAAGTAGTAAAAATAAGTATAACTACAAAAATTAGTTACACAGAATAAAAGGATGTAAAATGTGACGTCAAAAACATAAAATGTGGGGAAGGGGGAATAAAAATGTAGTGTTTTAGAATGTGTTCAAACTTAAATTGCTACAACTTAAAATAGAATGATATATATACAGTAAGTCCCCTACATATGAACCTTCAAGTTGCAAACTTTCAAAGATGCGAATGTGCATTCGCATGTCCAATCATGTAAGTTAGTTCACATGTCTGATATACATTGTCACGTGCATGCATCCTCTACAAGTGGTTGTGCTTTTGTGTACTTTACAGTACTGTATAGAGTACAGTAGTACAGTATCTTTATTTCAAGCCCAGGATGTTCAGAAGCAAGTGTAAAAGCAGTGATAATGTAGCTGGTACAGTACTACCCAGACATCACTGGATCATTTTTTCAAGACAGTAGATAGAATTGAATCCAGCAAGGAACCAGAACCTGTGCCATCAATATCAGGCATGAGTGAAATTGCAGCTTGCCCTTCATCTCTTATTGCTGACAATCCTTCAGCTATATCCCTCACCTCCCCTCCCTCTTCCAGTAAGTAACTCTACTTGCCTGTTCACTCAATGCCAGCCCCTATATGCCAGCTGTTGTACTGTACTACTGTACTTTTCAAGGTACTGTACTGTAAAATTAAAAATGTTTCTTTTTTTGTGTGTTTGTTTTTTATGTATTATTTGTGTGAAAAGTATTATAGACCTATTACAGTAGAGTACTATATAGCCGATTGTGTTAGTTGGGTACCTAAGCTAACTTTGTTGGACTTATGAACAAGTTGGACTTATGAACAAGTTGGACTTCTGAATGTGCTCTTGGAACAGAACTCGTTCATATGTAAGGAACTTACTATACAAACACAAATATACATACATAGGCTATAATATGTGAGCCTCATATAACCACACCTGAAAAATGAACAGTAGATAAACAAAAGATAATGAGAGTGGGATCTAAGCATAACACTAAAGTAAGTCATCAAACCATAAGGGAAGAGAGCAAGAGAAGAAGAAACAGAGAGGAATTACAAAACAGCCAGAAAACAACTAACAAAAAGGCAATAAGTACATATCTATCAAACTTACTTTAAATGTAAATGGACTAAATTCTCCAATCAAAAGATGTGGAGTGGCGTGTTCAAGATGGTGGAGTAGAAGGTGCTCACTCCCTCTTGCAAGAGTGCCACAATCACAACTACCTGCTGAGTAGTCATTGACAGGAAGACACTGGAACTCACCAAGGAAGATACCCCACATCCAAGGACAGGGGAGAGGCTGCAGTGAGATGGTAGGAGTGGTACAATCACAGTGAAATCAAGTCCCATGGCCACTGCGTGGGTGACTCACAAACTGGAGAACAGTTGTGCCACAGAGGTCCACCCACTGGAGTGAGGGTTCTGGGCCCCATGTTGGACTTACCAACCTGGGAGTCTGGCAACAGGGGAAGGAATTCCCAGAGAATTGGACTTTGAGGGCTAGCAGGATTTGATTGAAGGACTTTGACAGGACTGGGGGAAGCGGAGACTCCACTCTTGGAGGGAGCACACAGAGTGGTGTGTGCATTGGGACCCAGCGGGAAGGAACGGTGACCCTGTGGGATACTGAACTGGACCTGCCTACTGGTGTTGGAGGGTCTCCTACAGTGGTGGGGGGATAACTGTGGCTCACTGCAGGGACAAAGACACTGGCAGCAGAAGTTCTGGGAAGTACTCCTTGGCATGAGCCCGCCTGGAGTCTGCCATTAGCCCCACCAAAGAGCCTGTAGGCTCCAGTGTTGGGTCACCTCAGGCCAAACAACCAACAGAGAGGGAACTCAGCCCCACTCATCAGCAGACAAGCTGATTAAAGCTTTAAAGATTAAAGATTAAAGTTTTACTGAGCTCTGGCCACCAGAGCAACACCCAGCTCTACCCACCACCAGTCTCTCCCATCAGGAAGCTTGCACAAGCCTCATAGCCTCATCCACCAGAGGGCAGACAGCAGAAGCAAGAAGAACTACAATCCTGGAATGAAAACCACATTCACAGAAAGATAGACAAAATGAAAAGGCAGAGGACTATGTACCAGTTGAAGGAAAAAGATAAAACCCCAGAAAAACAACTAAATGAAGTGGAGATAGGCAACCTTCCAGAAAAAGAATTCAGAATAATGATAGTGAAGATGATCCAGGATCTTGGAAAAAGAATGGAGGCAAAGATCGAGAAGATGCAAGAAATATTTACCAAAGACCTAGGAGAATTAAAGAACAAACACCTAGAAGAATTAAAGAACAAACAGAGATGAACAATACAATAACTGAAATGAAAAATACACTAGAAGGAATCAATAGTAGAATAACTGAGGCAGAAGAAAGGATAAGTGACCTGGAAGGCAGAATGATGGAATTCACTGCTGCAGAACAGAATAAAGAGAAAAAGAATGGAAAGAAGTGAAGACAGGCTAAGAGACCTCTGGGACAACATTAAACACACCAACATTTTCATTGTAGGGGTCCCGGAAGGAGAAGAGAGAGAGAAAGGACCCAAGAAAATATTTGAAGAGATTAGAGTCAAAAACTTCCCTAACATGGGAAAGGAAAGAGCCACCCAAGTCCAAGAAGCTCAGAGAGTCCCAGGCAGGATAAACCCAAGGAGGAACACACCGAGACACGTAGTAATCAAGTTGACAAAAATTAAAGACAAAGAAAAATTATTAAAAGTGACAAGGGAAAAATGACAAATAACACGCAAGGGAACTCCCATAAGGTTAAGAGCAGATTTCTCAGCAGAAACTCTACAAGCCGAAAGGGAGTGGCATGATATATTTAAAGTGATGAAAGGGAAGAACCTACAACCAAGATTACTGTACCCGGCAAAGATCTTATTCAGATTTGATGGAGAAATCAAAAGCTGTACAGACAAGCAAAAGCTAAGAGAATTCAGCCCTACAAAACCAGCTGTACAAGAAATGCTAAAGAAACTTCTCTAAGTGGGAAACACAAGAGAAGAAAAGGACCTACAAAAACAAATCCAAAACAATAAGAAAATGTTAATAGGAACATCCATATTGATAATTACCTTAAATGTGAACGCATTAAATGCTCCAACCAAAAGACACAGGCTCACTGAATAGATACAAAAACAAGACCCGTATATATGCTGTCTAAAAGAGACCCACTTGAGACCTAGGGACACATACAGACTGAAAGTGATATTCCATGAAAATGTAAATCAAAAGAAGGCTGGAGTAGCAATATTCATATCAGATAAAATAGACTTTAAAATAAAGAATGTTATAAGAGACAAGGAAGGACACTACATAACGATCAAGAGATCAATCCAAGAAAAAGATATAACAATTATAAATATATATGCACCCAACATAGGAGCACCTCAATACATAACAGCTATAAAAGAGAAAATCAACAGTAACACAATAATAGTGGGGGACTTTAACACCTCACTTACACAATGGACAGATCATCTAGACAGAAAATTAATAAGGAAACACAAGCTTTAAATGACACAGTAGACCAGATAGATTTGATTGATATTTATAGGACATTCCATCTGAAAACAGCAGATTACACTTTCTTCTCAAGTGCACATGGAACATTCTCCAAGATAGATCACATCTTGGGTAACAAATCAAGCCTCGGTAAATTTAAGAAATTTGAAATCATTTCAAGCATCTTTTCTGAACACAACACTCTGAGATTAGAAATAAATTACATGGAAAAAAACCCCGTAAAAAACACAAACACATGGAGACTAAACAATAAGTTACTAAATAACCAAGAGATCACTGAAGTAATTAAAGAGGAAATCAAAAAACCTAGAGAGACAAATGATGATGAACACATGACAATCCAAAATCTATGGGATGCAACAAAAGCAGTTCTAAAGGGGAAGTTTATAGCAATATAATCCTACCTCAAGAAACAAGAAAAATCTCAAATAACAATCTAACCTTACACCTAAAGAGACTAGAGAAGGAAGAACAAACAAAATCCAGAGTTACTAGAAGGAAAAAGTCATAAAGATCAGAGCAGAAATAAAAGCAGTAGCAAATATCAATAAAACTAAAAGCCGGTTCTTTGAGAAGATGAACAAAATTGATAAACCTTTAGCCAGACTTATCAAGAAAAAGAGGGAGAGGACTCAAATCAATAAAATTAGAAATGAAAAAGGAAAAGTTACAACGGACACCACAGAAATACAAAGCATCCTAAGAGGCTACTACAGGCAACTCTGTGCCGATAAAATGGACAACCTGGAAGAAATGGACAAATTTTTAGAAAGGTATAACCTTCCAAGACTGAACCAGGAAGAAATAGAAAATATGAACAGACCAATCACAAGTAATGAAATTGAAACTGTGATTAACAGTCTTCCAACAAACAAAAGTCCAGGACCAGATGGCTTCACAGGTGAATTCTATCAAACATTTAGAGAAGAGCTAACACCCATCCTTCTCAAACTCTTCCAAAAAATTGCAGAGGAAGGAACACTCCCTAACTCATTCTCTGAGGCCACCACCACCCTGATACCAAAATCAGACAAAGATACTACACACACACAAAAAAGAAAATTACAGACCAATATCACTGATGAATATAGATGCAAAAATCCTCAACAAAATACTAGCAAACAGAATCCAACAACACATTAAAAGGATCATACATCATGATCAAGTGGGATTTATCCCAGGGATGCAAGGATTCTTCAATATACGCAAATCAATCAATGTGATAAACCATATTAACAGATTGAAGACTAGAAACCATATGATCACCTAATAGATGCAGAAAAAGCTTCTGACAAAATTCAACACCCATTTACGATAAAAAAAGAAAGTAGGCATACAGGGAACCTACCTCAACATAATAAAGGTCATATACAGCAAACCCACAGCAAACATCATTCTCCGTGGTGAAAAACTGAAAATATTTCCTTAAAGATGAGGAAGAAGACAAGGATGTCCACTCTTGCCACTATTATTCAGCATAGTTTTGGAAGTTTTAGCCATAGTGATCAGAGAAGAGAAATAAAAGGAATGCAAATTGGAAAAGAAGTAAAATTGTCACTGTTTGCAGATGACATGATACTATACATAGAGAATCCTAAAGATGCCACCAGAAAACTGCTAGAGCTAATCAATGAATTTGGTAAAGTAGTAGGATACAAAATTAATGCACAGAAATCTCTTGCATTCCTATACAGTAACAATGAAAGATCAGAGAGAGAAATTAAGGAAACAATCCCATTCACCATTGCAACATAAAGAATAAAATACCTAGGAATAAACCTACCTAAGGAGGTAAAAGACCTGTACTCAGAAAACTGTAAGACACTGATGAAAGAAATCAAAGATGACACAAACAGATGGAGAGATATACCATGTTCTTGGATTGGAAGAATCAATATTGTGAAAATGACTCTACTACCCAAAGCAATCTACAGATTCAATGCAATCCCTATCAAATTACCAATGGCATTTTTTACAGACCTGGAACAAAAAATCTTAAAATTTGTATGGAGACTCAAAAGACCCTCAATAGCCAAAGCAATCTTGAGAAAGAAAAACGGAGCTGGAGGAATCAGACTCCCTGACTTCAGACTATACTACAAAGCTATGGTAATCAAGACAATATGGTACTGGCAACCAAACAGAAATATAGATCAATGGAACAGGATAGAAAGCCCAGAGATAAACCCATGCTCCTTGGTCAACTAATCTATGACAAAGGAGGCAAAGATATATATTGGAGAAAAGAGTCTCTTCAATAAGTGGTGCTGGGAAAACTGGACAGCTACATGTAAAAGAATGAAATTAGAACACTCCCTAACATCATACACAAAAATAAACTCAAAATGGATTAAAGACCTAAATGTAAGACCAGACACTATAAAACTCTTAGCAGAAAACATAGGAAGAACACTCTTTGACATAAATCACAGCAGGATCTTTCTTGACTCACCTCCTAGAGTAATGGAAATAAAAAGAAAAATAAACAAATGGGACCTAATGAAACTTAAATGCTTTTGCACAACAAAGGAAGCTATAAATAAGATGAAAAGACAACCCTCAGAATGGGAAAAAAAATATTTGCAAACAAATCAATGGGACAACCCAATCAAAAAATGGTCAGAAGACCTAAATAGGCCTTTCTCCAAAGAAGATATGCAGATGGCCAAGAGGCACATGAAAAGCTGCTCAACATCACTAATTATTAGAGAAATGCAAATCAAAACTACAATGAGGTATCACCTCACACCAGTTAGAACGGGCATCAACAGAAAATCTACAAACAGCAAATGCTGGGGGGGGTGTGTGGAGAAAAGGGAACCCTTTTGCACTGTTAGTGGGAATGTAAATTGATACAGCCACTTTGGAGAACAGTATGGAGGTTCCTTAAAAAACTACAAATAGAACTACCATACGACCCAGCAATCCCACTACTGGGCATATACCCTGAGAAAACCATAGTTCAAAAAGAGTCATGTACCAAAATGTTCATTGCAGCTCTATTTACAATAGCCAGGACATGGAAGCAACCTAAATGTCCATCGACAGATGAATGGATAAAGAAGATGTGGCACATATATACAATGGAATATTACTCAGCCATAAAAAGAAATGAAATGGAGGTATTTGTAATGAGGTGGATGGAGTTAGAGTCTGTCATACAGAGTGAAGTAAGTCAGAAAGAGAAAAACAAATACAGTATGCTAACACATATATATGGAATCTAAGGAAAAAAAAAAAAAGGCCAAGAAGAACCTAGTGGCAAGACGGGAAAAAAGACACAGACCTACTAGAGAATGGACTTGAGGATATGGGGAGGGGGTGGGGTGAGATGTGACAGGGTGAGAGAGTGTCATGGACATATATACACTACCAAATGTAAAATAGATAGCTAGTGGGAAGCAGCCGCATAGCACAGGGAGATCAGCTCGGTGCTTTGTGACCACCTAGAGGGGTGGGATGGGGAGGGTGGGAGGGAGGGAGATGCAAGAGGGAAGAGATATGGGAACATATTGTATATGTATAACTGATTCACTTTGTTATAAAGCAGAAGCTAACACACCATTGTAAGGCAATTATACTTCAATAAAGATGTTTAAAAAAAAAAAAAAAGCTCTGCACAGCAAAGGCAGCTATCAACAAAATGAAAAAGCAAAGGTACAGAGTGGGAGAAGATATTGGCAAAGTATATATTCAATAAGGGATTAAGATCTAAACTATATAAAAAACTCATACAACTCAACAAGAAAAACAAACAAGCAACTTAAAAGTTTCTAAGAGAGTAAATCTTAAAAAAGTTCTTATCACAAGAAGAAGAATTTTTGTTATTTTGTATCTTGACAGATACAAACTAGACTTATTATGATCATTTTGCAGTGTATACAAATACTGAATCATGTTGCCCACCTGACACTAATATAATGTTATATGTCAATTATACTTCAGTTAAAAAATGGAAAGAAAAATCCCTGCATCTCACCATCAATATACTATGACAACTATTTAAATATGGCCTTATATCATATAATGGGATGCAGGAAATGGGTCAGGTTAGAAATATTTTGCAAATACAAAGAAGAATTAAACTGAGTCGTATAAGTCAGTAGAATTTGAGATTTAGTATATAAAGCAAAAAAAAAAACACAGAATGAGAATGTAAAGAATATATTTATAAATTGCATTTATTTATTCCTCAGTTCTTTCAGCAATATTATTTGGTCATGGAACTATCATTCAAGGTTTTGGGGATGCAGAGATGAAAAAGACAGACATGGTGCCTGTGTTCATGGGGTTTATATTTTAGTGAGGAAGTAAACAAATCAATTTGAAATCCAGGTTTAAGTGTTTATTGATGGTATGAGGAAATGAAGCAGAACACGGTGCCTGGGCTGACTTGAGGTGATGCAGTACAAATGAACGGACAAATGAATGTTCACGGGTATGGGGTATATGCGGGGTGTTCAGTGATGAGAACACAGGTGTTTAAAGCTAACTTAGTGGGCCTAATTGAGAGCCTCCAGGGAAAGTGATAGAAATAAAGAGGGCCAAGGACAGAGTCCTAGACCACTTCAAAATTTAGACATTAGGAGAGGAGGATGATCTAGCAAGGACACTGAGAAAGAGAGTCAGTGAGGCAGGGTGGAAGCCAAGAGAATGTGCTGTCCCAGAGGTCAGTAAAGAAAGAGGTGTTGACTGAAATGAAAATGCACAACGTGAGAGCTGTGAGGTTCTGTTTTACTGGGGACTTACTGAGCACTATAGCCCAGGATACAGCCTCTCAGACAGCTCTGAGGAACTGCTCCAAAGAGGTAAGGGGGGAGGTGAGCATGTATGTGAAGAGTACCTTTAAAGAAAAGGGGTACATGCAATCAAGCACACATCTTGGTAGAAGGTTACTGCTAGTCACAAGGCACAGATATCTTACTTAATGATTTTAGTGCTTTTCTAAGTATGAGAAGATGCAAGAAATTGGGTTCACAAAATTTTCTCCAGAAAATATCTGTCTGAAGACATGTTCTGGCGGTTTTCCCAGAGCACAGAGTGCCTCATTCCTGATTTCTGTCCTGAACTCCTTTCAGGGTGTGTTGAAGGTCAGCGAATGCAGTGGCTAATGACTCAATCCTTGTGGAGCCAGATGACGAGTGACATTCTTTAGTTGGCAGAGGCTGCTAAACTCATACTGGTCCCTGGTGAGACCAAGTGGTCTGTTTTTTTAATGGATGAAGTGCTGTAATAAGGCTGTCCCTCCTCCAGCCACTAAAGCATCAATGGCAGGAGTAATGAAGGAGTTCTTGAATCTCCAAGCTCCTGGAAAGATCCCTTCTTTCTTAACACTCACAACTTCACCAACCACTTCTGTCTGCCTTGATAGTGTTGGGATGAAAACTTGTCCTCTTCCAACTTGGGTCTAGTGTTTGGGGACCTGCAAGTAAATTGACAATAGAAAGATTAACAGGAGAAAAGACAAGGTTCATTTGTACGTTCACAGGTATGGGGTATATGTGGGGTGTTCAGTGATGAGTAACTCACTCAGTAGCCAGAGATAAAAGGTTTACATACCAAACTTCACAAGGGTGGGGTGTTGGGTTAGGGTTTCACTGGGAAGGTATGGAAAGTTTTGTTGGGCTTTTTGATGTTAACGGGAATGAGTAGTCTGTCTTCATGGTAGCTGAATTCATAGGAAACTCCCTTGGAGGGGGTTTAAAAGTAGCTGTATTTTTGGGAGACTCTACTTCAGGTCAGATAGATGAAATTCAGAGAATATTTCTTTCTGCATCTTCTAAGAACTATAGAGTTAATATCTTTTATCGGATATAAGGATTCCATAGTCAAATAAATTTGTGAAATGCTGAGTTAAAGAAAATCAAACTGATTTCTTTTTTGCCAGATTTCTCAGATCATTTAATATGCTAACATGCATAAGAAAAGCAGATAAATACTTTTATATTTTGTGGAACACACTCTGGGAAAACACCAAATTAGACTTTAAATAAATGTTTCTATCATTAATAGGTTTTTACAACTGTGAGGTAAAACTAGGACATATTTCTGGTCAAAAGTGCAAATATTTGCCCCAGACTGATAAAGTAATGAATTATTTATTATGAAAACTGGTCTGTTTGGAATAATGGCATTGTAAACAAATCCATTAGTTAAAAAATTCAAATTAGATATTTTAATGTTAAGTGGTCATGTAGAACTTACTGCAGTGTTAGAAAGTGCTACATCACTTTAGTCCAATGAAATTGGTTAGTTCAGTAAATTTAGACTACATCTTGAAAAATCTTTATATTGTACTTATTCAGTACTAACTGAATTAAGTGGACACCTGGAACATTAACACATTTTGGGAAGCCTTAAGAGAACCAAGTGACAGAAAGCTCACAGCCTGTTGCCATAGAGCTGAAACATGTGTTCTGATTTATGCTGGCCAAATATCTGCTAATAGTTGTATCCAGATTTTTATTTTTAATGGTTATACCCAGCTATAGCAATTTAATGTGAATCTGGGCAGTACCTATTTGATTTATTCTTTCCCTTAATGTACTAGGGCATTTTCCTTAAAAACAAATTAATACCAATAAAGATGTTAAAAAAAAAAACAAATTAATACAAAACTTTTAACTGTGTTCTTTGTTCAAGTATTATCCCCATGCTTCCTTATCGATTGCATAGTACTCCAAGGATAAAAGTGTCTGAGTGGATATTGTAAAGATGCTTCTGGTTGTTTATTTGATGGATTGTTTCAAAGAATTACATTTTCAAGATAGTATTTCCAATCAAAATAAATTTCCAATTACAGTATGTGTAGAAAAACCTCTGAAGTTCTGGTATTGGATTTGTTCTCATTATTCATAGCTCTACTCAATTTACAGAGTGCAATAAAATACGCATTTATCCATGAATTTTTTTTAAATTAATTAATTAATTAAAAAAAATTTTGGCTGTGTTGGGTCTTCGTTTCTGTGAGAGGGCTTTCTCTAGTTGCGGCGAGCGGGGGCCACTCTTCATCGCGGTGCGCGGGCCTTTCACTGTCGCGGCCTCTCTTGTTGCGGAGCACAGGCTCCAGACGCGCAGGCTCAGTAGTTGTGGCTCACGGGCTTAGTTGCTCCGCGGCACGTGGGATCTTCCCAGACCAGGGCTCGAACCCGTGTCCCCTGCATTGGCAGGCAGATTCTCAACCACTGTGCCACCAGGGAAGCCCCATGAAGTATTTTTTTTAAAAAAGCATTCTATATTAATTTAGCTAATAAATTATCTGAACAAGTATGTGCTATTGTTAAAGATCAACTGATGGCCAGAAAGTCAATCGTTATCCCTGGAAAAGTATCAAAATGCCCCAAAGACATATTTTTAGACTATTAGTCTCTTTAAGCCATGAAAGCAGAAATGGCATGTTCAAAGACAATGACATTGTCATGTATGGCAGATGGGAAAGCATAGTCATAGATACTTCTAAGAAGAGGCAGCGCTTTGTTGGAAAGGCTTAGTATCAGTAGAGGCAGCCAACAGATGTTCTGAGGATTTTGGGTCTGACTTGTAAAGACAAATAGTCTAGACAAGGATGCCAGTACTTCACTGAAATGAAGATGCTCTTGTGAAGTTCATAGCTGGTTGTTTCTGAAAAATCTCTTTATGCCACAAAAACAAAATAATGTGCTAAAATGATTAATTACCACCACTTAAATCCCCCCAAAGGCATAGCAAATAACATATTTTAAGATCTATGTGTATTAGTGAGCTATTGATTTTTTTAAGTTAACAAAATTGAAACTCACTGTAGAGACTGCACTCAGCTTAAGGCATTTTAAAAAACTCTGTTGAAAGAGTAAATTCACCTATTTTACTGGCTTTGCAAAGTACATATGAAATAATTTTGCTAATATGAATTTTGTTTTCTTTAGAGAATTTTGATTACTGACTGTAGCCACTAAGTGTGAATAAAATTTTAAAACTAGAAGGAAACTTGGAGATCTAGTCTTTATTTCCTTATTTTACAGGTTGAGGAAACCATGCCTGACCCTGAGGGCTTAAAAGTGACTTGTTTAAAAATTTCATGCTGATTGGTAGCAGAGCTGGGGCTAAAATACAGGTGTTCCTACTTCTAAGCTGAAAATAGAAAATATAATTGAACGAGTATGTATTTATTGTTACCAGTTAACATATGGTGATAGCAGTGCTACCATGTATTTTTCCCCCCATTTATATTCTGTTCCTCTAAGAATTTTTCAATATGAGCCTGGTTTATATTTAGGACCTGGTTCATGGCTAATACTCAGTATCACACATTTAATTAGAAATCCTATTCCAAGAAGTGGAAAGACAAAATATTTTGTGTTCTGGTATATATGGCATTATTTGAAAATATGGGAACACATGTTTTGAGTGAATATATGAGAAAGGCTTACTATCTAAAACTGGATAGTAATAAAAGAAGTGGAAGTGTAAAATGGCTCTATAACTGTACAGGTGGCAACTCTATCTGGGAATATAGAATTTAAGGAAAGATTTTATGATGCTTGAAATTCTTTTACCAGAAATGTGTACTAGATCAATAAGAAAGTACATATTACTGTTTGTAGTAATATCGGTACTGGCTCTAACTGCCCTTTCTCTTTTCTCTGACCATGAAGTGATATTAGAGCATGAGAGGAAATTCAGAGTGAAGTCTCATGGACTGTCACTTTTGTCTAGATGATATTACTATCATTTGTTTAATAATAATATTACCCATAAAGTATTCCTTTTGGAAAGATTAAAATACCACTCAAGATTTTAACACTACTAAGAAATCTCCTATTAAGTCATCCAAGAAATAAGAAAGTTTTAGCACATGCACTTAATAAAATATCTTGGCATTCAAGCTGTCGTGACATATGCATTTTAGCAATTGTTGAAATTAGTAAAACCATAAAGAACAAAGCAGTAGAGAATAAATTAAGGAAAAAAGTCTTAATTCTGGGCAGAAATTTGAGGAGGTAGCAAATAGTATATTGTTTTCAATCTCTAATAATATCAACTAGTGTTTTTGAAGGACTGATTATACTAAGTCAGGTATTGTGTCCAATCTTTTACCTAATTTACCTTTATCCTCACAATAATCCTATGAAATATTTTTTGTCTCAGTTTCTTAGATAAAGAAAGCATCGCCCAGATAATTTCAAAAATATGTTAAATCAAATAGCCATTAAATGCTGAAGCTGAAATTTGAGTCAGGTGCCTCTCTGAACACTAGCTCTCGGTGAATGATAATGTCACCTCAACTTTTGTCTTTTAAATGTACTTATTAGTGTATATGTAAATTCCAAAGAAGGGACTTCAAAGAGAACTGAGGTAGACAGAATAATGAGCCTCCGAAGATGTCCATGTCCTAATCCCTGGAATTTGTGAATGTTACCTGTCTGACAAAGGGGAAATAAAGCTGTAGATGGAAGTAAGATTGCTAGTCAGCTCACATTAAAGTAGGGAGATTATCCTAGATTATCCTGGTGGGCCCACTGTAATCCCAGGGGTGTTTGAAAGTGGCTGACAGAGGCAGAAGAGGAAGTCATGTGATCACATCATCCTATGTGAGAAGGATTCGACCTGCATTCTGGCTTTGAAGATTGAAGGAGGCCACAATCTAGGAATGCAGGTGCATTCTAGAATGTGAAAAAGACAACGAAATGGGTTCTCCCCTAGAGCCCTAATTTACAGAACTATAATACATATATTTTGTTTTACATCACGAAGTTTGTGGTAATTTGTTATAGCATCAATAGAAAACTAATACACCAGGTGCAGTTTTATCATTCTCTTTCTTTCTAATTATGATGAGTTACATTAATGATTTCCTATTTTTTATTCTCTTCATTGGATTATGGATATGAATATTTTTAAAAATCTTTTTGTCATTCTCAATTTTGTCTTCATTATAAACTGTTTCTCCATAGTCTTTTAAAATGTGTTTAAGCAAGATTATAGTTACAACTAGATGAAGTATGGGGTCAATTTTTAAAAATCTGAATGAAAATATTAAAACATCTTCAGGAGTAGTTTGTAGTAGTCAGTTCAAAACTGTGTACATCAAATGTTGAAAATATTTTAAAAGTAGTGTTCTTAAAACTTTCCTCCTTCCTTCTTCCTTTTGTCCCAAACACCTTTGTGAATCAAAGACCTAGACTCTTGTTGTTGCTGTTAATTATTTAAGTAAACTTTGAATCTCTTGTTAAAACATTTTCTTTTACAATTAAATAATTAGGATACTTGAATGTTCAAATTGTTGTTTTGTTCTATACCACTTGTAATACCTGATTTTTTGGCAATAGTATTGAAATCAGTAGTTTTTATAACAGTCTCAAAAATTTTCTTTAAAAGAGCAAATTCTTAATGCTAAACATGGTAGAGAAAAGATCATTTTATTCAAATATGGAAGAGGTATTGAAATAGTATTGTGATTTTAAAAATAATAAATGACTTGCTTTCAACTTGCATATGCTTACCTTTCTCTTTTCCTGTTATTTTGGTCTTAGTGAAATGTAGCTTTTTTTTTTTTTTTTTTTTTTTTTTAAGGGCATTGCTAGGTCAGAAAGGACATGCATTTGAAATTTTTTTTTAAAATTAATTAATTAATTTATTTATTTTTGGCTGTGTTGGGTCTTCGTTTCTGTGCGAGGGCTTTCTCTAGCTGCGGCGAGCGGGGGCCGCTCTTCATCGCGGTGCGCGGGCCTCTCACTGTCGCGACCTCTCTTGTTGCGGAGCACAGGCTCCAGACGCGCAGGCTCAGTAGTTGTGGCTCACTGGCCCAGTTGCTCCGCGGCATGTGGGATCTTCCCAGACCAGAGCTCGAACCCGTGTCCCCTGCATTGGCAGGCAGATTCTCAACCACTGCGCCTCCAGGGAAGCCCCGAAATGTAGCTTTTTAAACAAACTTTAATTGTCTGCTAAATATTATTAATTTCAGTTTCTCTGTAACTGTAATGCCTCAATGAAATGAATAATTGAAGAGATCAAATATAAAAAATTGATTTCTACTAAAAACATCTAAATCATATTCACTAAAGATACCTAACAAGATGCACTGTTGTGTTAAAATAAATGTATTTGATAACTGTAACTTAATAATATTTTTATCTGAATGAGTGTAAATGAAGTGAATACTGATGGCAGAAATTGTTTAAAGTATAGGACTACAAGCTAAAATTTTTTTTCTTATAAGATTTGCCTTCCTCCATCAGAAACATTTGTATAACAAATTTTAGTTTTAATTTACCATTATGAATGCAATTTTTTTATAAAAAATTTTAAGTATAAAGAAAAATTATTGCAAATTTCAGCACCTACTAACCCAGTCACTGTAAGTGTTCCTGCTCTTTTTTAGTGCATATGTTTTTATATAGCTAGGATAAAGGAAAAAAAAAATTTTTTTCCTGTTTGTCCCATTATATTTCAGGGTAGAAATGGCCCTAGTTGACGAGAGAACATTTTTATAGGAAAATTCCAGCTAAGAACCATAGAAGGAATGACAGCATTAGCAAATCACATTTTGCAATCCTATTGAAATAAATGAATTAGTAGCAGCGATGAATGCTTAAACCATTAGGAGAAAGAGTGACAAGGAAGTTTATAATGGAAGGACTGGGCTGTACTCACCTGGGCTTAGCATCACTAAATGGAGGCAATGAGGCATTATGTGTTTCCTCATACGATGCTGTATATATTTCACAGCACCATCTATGACGTGGTCTTGCTAAAGAAGTTGAATCTGACTAATATAGCCTTTAGCTCTAAGTACAATTTCTATGAGATATGGAGGATAAAGGAACGAGATGAATTATAAAAGAGGAAGCAATCAGAAAAATTCAGAATATGGAGTATTCTCAGGACAACCAACCCCATTTCTCCAGCAAGTCAATGGCATGGATAGGTGGGTGGAATGAGGTGGTTCTTATTTACAAGAGAAGTAAAAAACTAAATTAAATGTGTGGATTTTGTTAGGATCCCAACTTTAATAAGCCAACTATTAAAAGATATTTTTGAAGATGATTGGGATAAATTTAATAGGAATGATATTAAATGATATTAATAGAATTTTGTTAAGTGTAATAATTATAATTATGTACGAAAATTTACTTTCCTGTAATACCTGTAGAAACGTTTGGGGAAAAAAATGACATTATTTGAGGACTGACATTGTCTTCTAATTATTCATCCATGGGAAAGTGCAATAGATGGTAAAGTAGTAATGGTTCAGTATCTTGTCTGTTTTCTATATCTCTGTTGGAAAATGATATAGCTTATAGCAACTTCAAACGCTTATGCCTGCTAATTTTTAAATATCATGACCTCAAATAAGCTTGACACTAAAAAGTTAATAGTAATAATTTTGGACAGAATATCAATATAATTTACTAGTATACATAAAATATAAAATAATAATTTTAGACAAAATAGTATTTCTAATTGGTATATAGATGAGCCTGTGAAGAGATCTCTAAGAATGTTAAAACACTTTGAGCCTTTGTATGTTTAAGTAGTAAAATGAAGACTTAACTGGAACAACTCTCTGCAGAAGTAGCCCAAGAGAGTGGGTGTAAATGAATCCTGAGGAGTTTTGGAAACATGTAAAAATCCCAATCAAGTATACTGGAATGTTGTCTCAGAAAGGTAGAGCTGGATTGTGGTTGCAGCTGAGAAATTTAAAAACCATCCATTCACTTATTCATTAGTGGTTATTGACTGTACCTTACTATGCAGCAGGCTCTGTGCTAGGTAAAAGAGCAACAAACAAAATACCATGGTAACTGCTCTTAATCAACTGAATATATTATTATATCTTTTGCAAAGGAAAAACTCTGTTGAAAGAAAAGGAGATGCTCAGCATGGAATCTGGAATCAGATGGCAAGCTTATGTCAATGTGTTTCTTGGCACTGCCCAGATTCACCTTAATGGTTGCCTGAAACAAAAGTAATTACTCCATCTTCCTTGTCTTCAAAGAACAATGATATTTATTTATATTTAACGGGAAGGGTCAGCTGAAGCCAAAGGTGTTGTGGCCTCCCTGAATGTTTCTTCTCTACTTTTTCTGTTTCTTCTTGGAAATGGGTCCAGAGTTAGATTCCTGCTAGTTGGACAACATAGATTTCTCCAACAAGGTACATCTAAAGGTATTTTTACTATTATTTTAAAAACGATTTCATGTATCCTTTTGTTGAATTGGGAGCTGCCATTCAGGTGGCCGCTGCTCACTTATTGGCTCATCTTGGTAAGCCCTGAAGTTGGCAATTCTCTTCAATTACCGACCAAGGAGAGAGGTAGAGTTGAATGTACCAGCAATTGGTCTTTGGGCAGCATGAAAGTTAAGAGTCTGTTACTTGATGAAGTTTCTTTTTTTTTTAAGATTTATTTATTGATTTATTGATTGATTGATTGCTATGTTGGGTCTTCGTTTCTGTGCTAGGGCTTTCTCTAGTTGCGGCGAGCAGGGGCCACTCTTCATCGCGGTGCGTGGGCCTCTCACTGTCGCGGCCTCTCTTGTTGCAGCGCACAGGCTCCAGACGCGCAGGCTCAGTAGTTGTGGCTCACGGGCCCAGCTGCTCCGCGGCATGTGGGATCTTCCCAGACCAGGGCTCGAACCCGTGTTCCCTGCATTAGCAGGCAGATTCTCAACCACTGCGCCACCAGGGAAGCCCAAGGATGAAGTTTCAACTTCAGTCAGTGTCACAAGAAGACAAGAGATAATATGGAAGCTAAGGAAGGCAAATGTAGAAAGCAAACATGGCCCTTCATCTAGCTGGGCTATGTCATGTAAGGCATTGGGATCTTCGTCTAGCTGGAGAGGTACAAGTAACCATGGTTACATATAAAAACCTACTTTATTTCAGACAGCTCACCTCCTCTTTATCTCTGGTGCTAGGAATCAGAGTTCATTTTCCCACCTTTCGACCTACCTAACCGTAATAAGGTACTGCTTTTGTATAAGAAGTTTTGAAACAAGTTCCTTTGATGATTCTACCGTAGCATTCAAACTTGTCAGACTACTTGGCAAATATATCCTTAGGTTATGATCTATCAGGCTACAAATTATAACTTTATTTTTATTGACCATTAAGATTATTCAACTATCTGCTCTTGTTGGAATCCATGACCATTGAAGCCACCTTCTGATTTTAAATATGCTTTCTTTGTAGAATTTCTTTTCGGCAGTTACAGTTCCCAATGCAGATGAGCTGTCTGGTTTTATAGCAATCTCTTGGGGATTTGGTTAGCAGAAATCAGTGTCCCCTGAGCCTGTTTACATGTGACAACCTGCCTGTGTGATCAGCCAACTGCTTCAGACATTTGGAGTCCTCATTGCAACTTGACTTTATATTTTTCTAGATCTATACTATCTCCTATAGACTATAACATTATAGTAAGCAGAACTTTCTTCTTGGATGTCAAGTCCCAAGTGTATTTGGGCACTTTATATAGGTTGGCTTGTTTTCTCCCCATTTCTAGGTGCTGCTGTAGTGTAGCATTATTTCAATTATGTCAATACTTTGGGAAAATGTACAGAACTTATATCACCAAAGGCCTGCAAAAAATAAATTTGGTAATTCCAAACTATTATTTAGTACATTATTTTAGCAATAATGGAAGATGCATTTAATTTTTAAAAAAATGTTTATCAGGAGCTGTTACAGTGGAGGATTACTGGACTGAATGTCAATATTGTGACATAGTATGAATGTGTTTCATGTTTGGTAATTGCAATCATTGTTGCTTTTGTTGTCATCCATTTACAATGCTTGGTGTCAGTTTATTTATCTCTTGTAAAAATAAAATACAGTGTGTGTGTGAAAAAAAAAAGAACTTAAAAAACAAAAAAGTAAATAAAATAAAAATAAAAATAGGGCAACATAACACTCAAAGATATAGAGAACAAACTAGTGGTTACCAGTGGGGAGAGGGAAGAGGAGAGGGGCAATATAGGAATAGGGGATTTTGAAAAAGGGTTATTATGGGATTATATGAAATCATGTGTGTGAAACTTTTGAAGATTGGAAAGCACTGTAGAATTTAAAGAATCTTTCATTCAATAAAATTTTAAAAAATGTTTACTTTATCAACAATGATCTTTGTCAACTATGATGACTTAGGTTTTTAAAAATAGTAATATACATTCTTTTTTTCCCTGACATATCTCTTTCTGTTCTACTGAATATCGCTCTGTGAAATTTAACATAATCTACCCAACTCAGGGGATCCTGGACAAGTCTATAAGGGTCTCTTCATCCTCTCACTACTGTTTTTCACGTGGTGAATATATGGATCTTTTTGCCTTAGGTAAAGCCTCTCAAGGCTGTGTCACCGGAGGGTTTCAGAATACTTACCTATACCTCCTGACTTTGACTCTTCTAAACCTTAGCTTCTTTGGTACTTGGTCTTTCTTTGTTTCAGTTCTCTGTTTCAGCCTGCCTATATTGCCTCTCTTACAAAGCCTCCTGACTTTGATTTAACAAGTCACCATCTACTTTTGTTCTACTTTATCAATGTCCACCCTATAGAGTATAAGACCAATGGGTGCAGAAACCTCTTCTGCCTCATTCACTAATACCCTGAGTTGTTCCTGGATTATAACAGAGGTTAGATATTATATAAATGCTGAACCAAGTGCCTCTTTATATGATTTTTATTCTTCTAGAAGTAATATAATTTATATATTCTGGAAATTCCCAATTACATTCTTCACATTTAACAAAACTTTCCTGGATTTTTTTTTTTTTTGGTTTAAATTAGCACTTAAAAAAATCAAACACATTTGTTTTGAGATCTCATAGTTTTAAATCCAGTGCATTAAATAGTCATTATGTATAAAATTTAAACCCTTACAACTTTCCAATAATTCAGTAAAATATTCTACAGAAGGGCTTACTGCCTTTTTAAAGACAATTCTACTCATAACTTTTTATTATATAAATTTCATTTTCTCTAGTATTTCTATAAAGAGGATGTTTTTCTTGGTTAATTAATCTTGTTTGCATCTCTATTTTACGAAAGGCAAATCTTTTGTTTTAACAGTGCCTGAGTAGCTTGTCATTCTCGCAGCAAAAAGTTCAGTTTAGCATTTAACAGTGTTTGCCAAGAGTACAAATATTCTGACATGAAATGCTTTTTTAATATGTTTAATTTTGTCTAATATGGATGTCATTAAGCTGTGGATCAAAATTATTTAACTCTAATGAAAATAATTGTAATTTGCTTTTCAGGAAAGACCACACATTTTATGTAACGATTATTTTAATGAGCAAGATTTTAAAAAAATTCTAAGGATAACTTCATGGTTTAAAAATAGAATTAATATAGGCTGGATACCAGATTTTTTGTAAGTTTCATATGTTCATAAAAATAGAGGTAGAAAATTAAACTTAGAATTCTGAATGCCATTTGATAAAAGCACTTAAACAATAATGAGTTTTGCTCAGGCTTTAAAAAAGAACTCATCTGGAAAATATGTTATGCAGGACAACACATATGATATACATACAGATACCATAGTTAACGTTCATAAATAGGACCTAAGAGTAATATAGCCATTTTCTTTCTCTAGTTAAGGAAATGTTTTGTTGTAGTCAGGTAAACACAATATTATACAGCCCATATCTGTGTGTAATAACTTTGAAAAACTTCTACTTTTCTGTTCATTCTCACCTGATTTCATGAGTTAATATTTTTGACAATCCAGTGTCAAGAAGAGTTAACGATAGAGATGTTTGTATAAGTAAATAAGCGTGTAGTGGCTCATGATAAACTAGTTCTTTGGGGGATGCAGGGAAAATAGTTGTAACCAATAGGAGGACAAAGGCAGAGAGCTTTTATGTAGGATAAAGTGGAGGGACTTGCAAATATGTGTAAAGGAGTCAGGAAGAAATACACCTTGGTATAGTATAATGCTAGTTGCTAGTTTAAATAGTTTCAACAGGCTCTGGAGTATATATAAGGCTGTCTCTAGTTGTATGGTACCTGGGATTGGTGATTGGGGCAGGATGATAGTAGCTTGGGGTGTGAGAGCCTGATAAAAGGTATGGTTGGGAATATATATAGTTGGGGCTTTGAATCAGTTGGTTTATACATGAAAGGTATAAGGAGAGGAGAGTCCTTTACTGTCTCTAGGAAATTGGCTAGCCCAAGGAGGGGCCAACTCTTCAGGGTCAGCAAGGTCCCAGTTGTCACAGTATCAGAATAAAGAGATGCTTAATACAAGTCTCTCACCAACCCTTAAGGTCGATATAGTATTTATAATTTATTTCATTTAACTGCATGCTTCATACATTCTCATGCCTTTAAAATTCCTTATATGCTAATGACTCAATTTATATCTAGCTCTGGCCTCTCTTTGAACTTGAGCCTGAACTGTGTCATCAACATCTCATACCTGGTTATATTATATTCTTGAAGTTAACATTTTGCTTGATTTCCAAACCCATCCTTCATCCCAAACTGCTCCTCTTCCCATTATCCCCAACTCCACTTATGTTAGACCAAGTCATTATCAAAGTACCCTAACTGTTCCCACGTTTTGCTCTCCTGTAGTACTTCACATAATAGGTAGTACAATTTTTTTTTTTTTTTTTTTTTTAACGTACATCTGATCAGGTAACTCCCTTGCTTAAAACCTCTGCTTGGCTTCCCTTTATATAGAGAGTAAAATCTAAACTCCTTACTGTGGCTTATCAGTCCCTACATGATTTGACAGTTGCCTGGCTTTCTATCTGTATTTCATACACTCTACCTGTGCTCATGTGCTCATGACCCTCTGGCTATGATAGCCTCCTTTCCATTCATCACACCCCAAGTGCATTCTTGTTTCCCTTACTTGTATTTCCTCTGCTTGGATTGCTCTGCTACATGTTCTACATGTATGACTCTTCATCCATCTGGTCTGAGCTCATATGGCAGTTATGTTAAGCAGTCTTCCTTGATCACTTGAATTAACTAACCCATCCTCTGCTCCTTAACCCTATGTCAATTTTATTTCCTTCACAGCATTTTTTAAAAAATTACAATTTATAATTATGTTTAGTTATTCAGCTCTTTATTGTCTTTTACTCCACTGAACTGAAACCCTCAAGATGGCTTGAGACCCAGTCTCTTTCTCTTTCCCATTGCTCTAATATCACCCTTATGTTTTAGTGACTAGAATATACACATAGTCAATATTTGTGGAATAAAGCAATATATTAATATATATGGTAGACTCAGAAAAATCAAAGTGATCACCTGTGGCAATTAAGAGTCTTAATTCCAGTATATTTGACTCCAAGTCCAGCAATTTCTCAATTATAATCTAAAGAGAGATGTCTCTGTTTTACCTCATGTTTTAAAAGAAAATCATCACAATTTATATGCTAAATTTTATTTTGTTTTGTTAAGGCATATAAAGGTAGGCTGGATTTTATGGATTTGGTGTTCATCCACAATGTGAAAATTCAGTATTAGCTTACATTTTACAATGAAGGTAGCAAGAGGAAGGAGAAGGAAAAACTATTTAATTTGGCTGAAACTCTAATTTCCTTCTTGAAATGTATCCTTATATCGCTTACTTTACTAGCAAAAAAGGATCTGCAGCAAGAACAAATTTTACCTATATATTTAACATAACATTTTAAGAAATCATAGAAACATCACAGACACATTTAGCTGTCAATTTTTGGTTATCGTGAAATTTTTAATGTGGGTAAAAAATTATAGTTTTTCTTTATTTAGAAGAAAATTTTCTTTAATTTCTACCAAAGTAATTATACACTTCATATCAATTTTTTTTTGTTTAATTTTCTTAAAGCAGTAATGCAAGTTTTGTTAGTTAATAAGTGACTTTGGCCATTTCTTTTTAAAAAATTTTATTTTTATACAATTTTTAAAGGTTACTTTCCACTTACAGTTATTACAAAATATTGACTATATTCCTTGTGTTGTACAGCACATCCTTGAGCCTATCTTACACCCAGTAGTTTGTACCTCCCACTCACCACCCCTGTATCGCGCCCCGCCCCACACTGGGAACCAGTAGTTTGGTGTCATTTCTTTTGACATAGATTTCCTTAAGTGGCTTTGATAAATGAGACTCTTGAAGTAAAACAGAAATATGTTAATTTAAAAGGTAAGGAATAGAGTATCAAATAAGATAAAGTCAATACTTGTTACTCTAAAAGTAACCTTTTATAAAATGATATTCAATATAGAAAATAAAAAAATAAGCAAAAATGATAAAGATTGCCTGTAATTCTGTCACCTTGTTTTGGTATATTGAAACATTTCTTTCCCTTTATTTATATATATATGTGAATCTATATTTTATATATTATTTAAAATTTGGATCATGCTATACATTCCATTTTGAAACTTGCTTTTTAACCTAATAGTGCATTATGGGCAATGTTCAAAATCATTGCATATTTTTTTGTAACTTATTGTTTATTTATTTATAAATATATTTTTAATAAAATTTTATATATTTAAGGCATACAACATGAAGATTTGGTATACATATGCATTGTGAAAGGATTTCTGGATACCCACTGTTAATTAACACATCCATCACTTCACATATTTAACTTTTTTATTTTTTATTTTTTAGTGAGAACACTTCAGTACTACTCTGTTAGCAAATTTCAATTATACAATGCAGTATTATCAACTGTAGTCACCATGTTACACATTTATCTTATAACAGAAAGTTTTTACCCTTGAACTAGCCTCTCCCTACTTCCCCCACACCCCAGCCCCTGGCAACCATCATTTCTACTCTGTTTCTATGAGTTCTAGTTTTTTGTTTTTTGGGGTTTTTTTAAGATTTTGCATGTAAGTGAGACCATGTAGTACAGTCTGCCCTCCCTATCCGTTTTGCATCTGCAAATTCAACCAACCACGGATGGTAAATATTTGAAAAAGAAAATTCCAGAAAGCTCCAAAAAGCAGAACTTCAATTTGCCTCACACCAGCAACTATTTACATAGCATTTATATTTTATTTACAATTATTTACATAGCATTTACATTGTATGAGGTATTATAAGTAACCTAGAAATGATTTATATTATACAGGAAGATGTGCATAGGCTATATGCAAATATGACACCATTTTATATAAGGACTTGAGCATCCGTGGATTTTGTTTATCTGTGGGGGGTTTTGGAACCAATATCTCATGGATACCAAGGGACAGTTGTATTTATCTTTCTTTGTCTGGTTTACTTCACTTAGCATAATTCCCTCCAGGTTCATCCATGTTGTTGCAAATGCCAGGATTTTTTTTTAAACACAATAATATCCCATTGTATATGTAAACCACATTTTCTTTATCCATTCATTTGTTAAAGGACACTTAGGTTGTTTCTATACCTTGGATAAGATAAATAATGCTTCATTGAACATGGGAGCACAAATAACTCTTCAAGATAGTGATTTCATGTAATATAATTTTTAATGGTAATATCATAATATGGATGTACCATGTTTAGGATTTTTATTGCACTTTATATTTCAGATTATTCTTTTCTTGTAATATAATAAAATAATGATAATATGCTTCAAACTTGAATTTGCTTACTAGAACACTAATAGATATTATTTTTACCATGTAATGATTTAACCTTGAATCTAATGTTTCTGACATTAACATTTCTGCATTATTGTACATACCACTAGCATTTGCCCCATGTACTTTTTTCATCCCTCTAATTTTTACTTTTTTTTTTTTTGTATTTTGATATAGGTATGTCTCTTGTTAACAGTGTGCACGTATTTTTTTTAAAAATATATTCATCTGGGTGGAAAATCTCTGATAGTTAAGAAGAGATTTTAGCCTACTTTCAATATTTTTGTTTAATTTGTGTTAATTTTAGTGGGTGGGTGCAGTATACATCCATGAGCTACTTCAACCATTTTAGTTCTATCTCCTCTTTTTTTAATTGAGGTATAATTGACATATAACATTATATTTGTTTCATGTGTACAACATAATGATATGATATTTGCATATATTGCGAAATGATCACTGCAATAAGTCTAGTTGACATCCATCACCATATGTATAATAGTTACAAAAATTTTTTTTCTTGTGATAAGACCTTTTCAGATTTACTCTAACAGTAGCTTTCAAATATTTATTATAGTATTATTAGTTATATTCACCATGCTGTACATTACCTCCCCATGACTTAATTTATTTTATAACTGGAAGTTTTTATCTTTTAACTCCCTTCACCTGTTTCATCCACTCCCCATCCCCTGCCTCTGGTAACCACCAATCTGGTCTCTATATCTATGAGGTTTGTTGTTGTTTAAATTCCACATATAAGTGAGATCATATGATATTTGTCTTTCTCTGTCTGACTTATTTCACTTAGCCTAATGCCCTCAATGTCTATCTGTGTTGTCAAAAATGGCAAGATTTCATTTTTTTATGGCTGAATACACACACACACACACACACACACACACCCCACATTTTCTTTATCCATTCATCTATCAATGCATACTTAGGTTGTTTCCTCTACCTCCTCTTGATAGCTCTTTTTCTAAGTTTAATAATAAACATAAAGTCAATATTTCTCTGATTAAAGCCCACATTCTAGAGTATGATGGCAAAATGTCTCATAACTTCTAATTAAGCCTTGCCATTTTAAATCTCATATTTTATTTACATAAAATAGCCATTAATAGCCAGCCTAGCTCTAAGGAATTTAGAAACCTACTTATTTTATTGAGTTCATTTTGTTGTTGTTGTTGCTCTTTTTTTATGACAGGCCTATGCATTTGCTTTTGAAATGTTAACACTTGATTTTTTTGGTCAGGGGGAATATTACCTACACTTCCATTTAGTCCTCAGACCACTGCAATCTGGATTGAACTCCCATCTCAACTAAAATTGCCCTTGTCAGCATCACCAGTGACTTCTAGTTAATCAATCCATTGGTCATTTCATACTGCTATCCTAATTAAACTCTCTGATGCTTTTGGCATTATTGAAAAGGGGTTCCCAGAAAAATATGGTGAGAAACCGTGAGAGAGTAGTGTCTTAATGGGCAGTCTCCTTTGGGTTGCCTTCTTCCATGTATGGAAGGTAGTTTCATTCAGTGTTTAGTCTTTGGGTCTGTTCTCTTCTGATTATTAATTTCTCCTTGGAAGAGCTCATTTAAAAGTTGTTTCCTAATTTTTCACATACGAGAGCCTGATATATTTTATTATAATAAAATCCTTACATTTAAATCTGTGTAGATTGTACAGTATTAGTAAAATTAGACTATACCAAGCTACCATATTTTAAATTGCAAAAGTTTTGCTATTTCCATATACCCAATTTCTCATTTGTTGGAATAACCAGTTATTTTGTTGAAACTGCTGTCAAAGCAATGGTAAATTTATTCTAAAATGTTTTAATATTTGTGGTATTAGGCACTATATTCAATAAGTCTTTAATTATATCTGTTAGAAATACAAGTTCCATCTGTCTTACACGTGCGTCCTACTCAGAGTATGGCACCAGTGCAAGTCTGTTTCCGATGCTCATAAATAAGATACCAACAAACCCACAATATTGGTACAGACTGTTCTGGACTAGGTTCTAAAACGTTAACCACAGGAAGTGATTTTAGTTCTTTTTTTAAAACCTTTTTTCCCTTCCAGCAGGCCGCCTACGTGCTCATTGTGGCACTTTAGATTTCCTGGATCTTCTAAGTACTCAAAATTACTGGAATAACCAAGTGGAAGGCAATCTTATTTACTTAAGTAAAATGTGGACATATAACTAAAATGATAGCTGTCTAAGTCTGATTTTTCTGAAACTGGGGGTTTTAATAAAGCCCATTGAAGCTTGTAAAATGTGTGATCACAGCAAGTACAGACTGGTACGTTAATGGTCAACCTTCCTGATAATTTGTAAGGTAACATGGGCCTTCATAACTCTAGCTTACCTTATCACTGCTCTTGGACATTTGTATTTACAATATGAGTTATTGCTTATTGAAATTGAAATTATTTTAAATGGGGACAAAAGTACTAAAAATGGAATTGGTGCATTGTGCTTAATAGTGGACTCAATTTTTCTCAGGAGACACTTTCTTTTGTAATTAAAATAATGTATTCTTTATTAATTTATATTTATATATAAATAGAAATATGTGTATATTTATAGTACATAAATATATAAAGATGTTGCAATTAATTTATTAAAATCAATCTTTTTTTTTCCTTTTTTAAATTTTATTTTATTTTTTATTTATTTATTTTTTTAATCAGTCATCAATTTTATATACACCAGTGTATACATGTCAATCCCAATCACCCAATTAAGCACACCACCATCCCCACCCCACCGCGCTTTTCCCCCCTTGGTGTCCATACGTTTCTTCTCTACATCTGTGTCTCAACTTCTGCCCTGCAAACTGGTTCATCTGTACCATTTTTCTAGGTTCCACATACATGCGTTAATAACGATATTTGTTTTTCTCTTTCTGACTTAAAATAAAAAAATTCTATTCATGTAACTGAGTAGGTTTCTAAGAGTTGTCTTAACAGTTTGAACTTGTGTCCAGATTTTTGAACACAGAAAAATATTTCTACAGCGTTCACAGATGGCACTATGTTTGATGTAATATTTATTCTCTTTATTTTTTCTTGTTTATAACATAATAGAGGAAATGAAACATATAAAGTTCAGTAGTTTGGAATATATGGTTTTTCATTTTTTAGGATGAATTTTAATTATTCTGATCATTTTACTAAGGTTATAATTCAGTGTCTTGGTTCTGCTCAGTTCTGCCCAACTGCCCAATATTTTACCCCATGGTAAATAATTTGAAATACTTTTATGTTTTGGGTGGTCCATTTTAATTATTCTTGATCAAGATACTGATTTTATAAAAGGCCATGATATAATCCCTCTCCTACTACTTTTATTTTATGAAATGCTTAGATGAATGAGTCAAATTTGATGCTTTCTTTAATTTTGCCCCACGTACCCACTTATCAAGTAAATTAAATTTGCAAATTTCCTTTACTCAGGTGGTTCCAGATAGAAACTGGCAAATAAGAGATCCTGACTAAACGCTTTTCACTTACTGAGATTTAATCTAGTGCACAATTAATCAAACTCTAGAGGGGAGTAAAAGTTTAGGTAGGGAAGTGGACAAGGGTGGGGAAGGGTAGAAACGTGTTGTTAATTTCCTGAAGGGCATGTGAGAGAAAGTGTGAGATCCAAAGATCTCTAGGATTTTGAAAGACCATCTGCCCTCCATGGTAGGAATTATTAAACTGAGTTATCACAGAAAACCCGAAGAATTACATGGAACTGGCAAACTGAGATTGTTGTCCTTTAATGTCTGAACAAGCTTACTCTCAACTCGTGATTTCTCCAAGACATCCTTATGGTTATCTTTACCACAGAATGTCTTGAAGATGTAAGTCTGTATTCACTGCTTTTACTTCTCAGTCCTTAAATATCAATCTGATTTCCTCCCAGCATTTTGTGAGTTCTTCTGGAAAAATCTGAGTCCACTACTGTTTTTTATCTTCATCTTACCCAATCTCTTGATAGCATTTGTCACTGAGACCAACACCTCCTCGATAATATCTCAGCTTCTGCCTACCATGTCACACTTCTCTCTTAATTTATCTTCTGCCTTCTGGGATCCTTTTTTGGGCTATTCCCCCAGATCTACTTCTTCTACCTAACTTTACTAGTTAGGTTTCTCACATATGCTTTTTTGTCCTCCTTTTGGCATGTTTTTCTTTGTCCATCTCATTTATTCCTATGGCTTCAACTACTGATGACTCCCAGTTTTATATGCATACAAACCCTTTCTTAGCTCATGAGCCTGGATCACCCATGAAACATATAATTACAAGCTGTGGTAGGTGTTAGAATAAAGCTCCATTAGAGCTATGAGAATAAACAAATAATTTAGAAAAATAAAAGGAAGAATCTGACCCATTGGGCAAAGGGTGGTTAGGGAAGACTTCCTGGAGGAACTGATAATTGAGGTGGAATTTGAAGGCAGTGGTGGAAATGATGTCATGAAGAGGTAGAAGAACAAGCAAGATTCTTGCATCCTGTCTAAAACTGAATTTGCCAAACATCATTCTCATGGTAACAATACCTGACTAAATTCCTTCAGTGCTATCTTATCATCTACAAAATAAGGTTAAAACCCTTCAGTCTAGGACTTGAAGTCCCTCATATCTCAAGTTAATTTTCATCTAATTTCTAGAACTCCCTTTGATCTACTTGGTTGGTCCCTAAACATAAATGTACACCTAATACTTTGTCATTTGTTTTCCACTGTTTTCTTTACCTAGATTGTCATTTTTCTTCCACATTTTGTTCCTGGTGAGCATCTCTTACTCATCATTCAAAGTCCAATGAAATATTGCGCCTCTGCAAGTTTCCTACACAACGGGTTTTCGTAGAACTTTTTACGTGATTTTATTATGTTCCCATTGTATCATGCTCACAAGAGGCAGCATTGTATTGTTGCCAAGAGCAATGACCCAGGTCACAGACTGCCTGTAATCAGTATCCTGATTCCTCTGATTGTTACCTGTGTGATCTTGTACAAGTTTATGACAGTACTTCATAGGGTTGTTGTAAGGGCCATAGGTATCCTTTTTTTTTTTTTTTTTAAAGGTTTTTAAAATAACATTTGTTCTTAAAAGTTAACATGTGCATAATAGGAAACCAAAAAACACAAGAAGCAAAAAACAAAGTCATCCATAATCACAAGCAGTTACTGTTTGATGTGTCCTTCCAGGTCTCGTTTGTGTATCTATACAACTAAGCATCCATTTGTATGTAATTAAGATCATACAGTTATGTATCATGTTTTTTCACACATCATGAATGTTTACCATTTCAAAGTCCCAAAGCTATGAGTATTTTGATAACCAAGAATACACTACACCAACTCAATCTGGAAGGAAAAAATGTAATCCTGCCTTTCTTGGTGACAAAAAATTCATAAAAGACAAAAATGGCAATGGGCCTCTAGATAAAGATATTGGCAGAGTTATGATTAAAATACTACATTCCTTTAAAGTTCAATTAAAAATGAGACATAAAGCAACAGAGTACACAAAGTGTAATGCTTCTAAGAGGATTCATTATCTGATCTAAACTATTAAAGTATTAGCAAAGATGTATGTTTCCATTGAATTACTTAATAATGTATTCCTATAGCACAGCCAAGAGATGCACACACATCAGTGGTTATCATCAGAATATAAACATGAGCACATCCACATACATCCCTCCCTTTATACTGCCCTCTGCTGCCAACCTAATGAGCAAATCCTGACGGACATTTCTCAGAGATGGTTTAACAATTCCATGTCCAAGATACTGCTTTTTTAAATCAATTATAACAAAGATATTTACAAACTAGTTAATTCACTAGCTCTACTTTTTATCATACATTGTCACCTCAGAACATCTAAAAAGCCTAGATGTTGCAAAATAAAGAATGGACCTTGGCTATAATAAAGATAGGTACTTTACAAAAATACACATATAGACCTATGTTTATAACCTAAAACTGTCTTCTAGACATGGAGATATTAGCCAAGAGCCCTTCCCTTCACTCTTCCTCTTACCCCTCCTCCAGCACATCAGCCAGCGACTAAGTACAGGACTATATCTAGCTCTAAGAGGTGGATTAACATAGACACTCCCAGAAGACACAGCCCTTCCTAAAAACCAACAAAAGGACATTTATTAAGGGATTATTTTACTACCTCTACTTTTAATATACTTTGGGCATTAGGACTTGCTTATTCTTTACTACATAGCAATATTAACTAAAATGCACAAATAGAACAATGGTTAGACAATCTGAACTTGTCTAAAGACTCATGGGCACAGAACCCTTCTCTCCGTACTTCCTTCCCTGTCCCCTCTCCTCTCCCTCACTACCCAGTGAACAGCTTACTCTCCAAGACTCAAGTTTAATAATTCCACTCCCCAAATACAACCATTCCTATGAATTAACAGAAAAAAATACTTAAGAGGTGTTACTTTAACTCACTGCTTTCAACTTAATGTTGTGCACTTTTACACATCTAGAAAGACGAGATATGTCAAATAAGGATTTAAGTGTATCCACTATACATACACGTACTAGCATTGAATGAACTGCATACAAAGGCTATAATCTCAAAGTGTCTTCTAAACAGGAACACTCTGGCCTAGAACCCTTCCCCTTCTCATCTCTGTCAACCCCGTGGACAAGTGTAATAAGCATCTGTAATGCTTAGAGAGGATTTTAACAATTTCACTCTTCCAGTTGTTTTCAGAAGTCTTTCCTATGAATCTTAACACAGAAGTGTGCACAGTGTATTTATTTGCTATTTTTGTCATACACTGGCCACCTCTTTAACATCTAGGAAGACTAGGTGTTGTAAATTTGGACGTTTGTCCTTTATGTACACTGTATACACAGCTAAATAAAACAAAATGCAGAGACATATAGGACAATGGTTAATCTTGCCTAACTGTAAACATACTGGTATAAAGCCCTTTGCACCTTCTTTTTTCTCCCTGAACCAGCACAAATAAAAATGTGTACTGCTCACAGAGGTGGTTTGATCATTTTGATCTTTCCATTTCTAGAAGACAGTATTTCATATGAATTTTAACAAAAGGACATATCTACGAAATGTACGATTTCACTACCTCTACTTTTAACATACTTTGTGCACTTCTAAACATCTAGAAAGACTAGATGTTTTAAATAAGGACTTAAGTGTATCCACTGTATGCACTGTAGTGTTGAATAAACTACACACGTAACAATGGTTATATCTGTAAGTGTCTTCTACGTAGGAACATTCTAGTCTAGAACCCTTCATTTCTCCCAATTCCTCCGTTCCGCCATCCATCCAACAGTGGGCGAGTACAGGCACGTGTGTCACTTAGATGTGATTTACAATTTCACTTCCGAAGGTCTTTTCAGAAGACGGCCTTCCAATGAATTTTAACACAAAGTGTACAAAATGTGTTAGTTTACTGACTCTACTTCTCTCATACATTGGCAGCCTTTTTAATATCTAGAGACTAGATATTATAAAATTGGGACCCATTTGTCCAGTATATACGTAATATATAAAGTTAAACAAAATGCATGTAACATGTAGAGCAATAGATAAGTTGAAATGTTCTAGTACACACTAGCAAAACGCCTTTTGCAGTCTTCCCTCCCACCTCCCTCAACCCAATGAACAAGCACAGAGTATATTGTTCAGAGAGGAGGTTTAACAATTCCCTTTCCAAAGACAGTATTTCCCATCAGTTTTTACAAGCTATTTACAAGAAGCATTATTCCACTACTTCTACTTTTAAATACATCAAGCATTTCTAAATTTCTAGAAAGACTAGATATTTCATATAAAGAACTTACTTGTCCACTATGTAGGTATTTATTTCTTAGAACAGTGGCTGACTTGTATTAAGCAGTCACTTTCTTAGTCGTCACTTTTTTATTATATATCAACCTGTATGTTCAAACGACAAGCCTTTTGGGGGCAGAAGCTGTCTTATTCACCTTTGTGCTGGCCACAAAATAAATGAAAAAATAGATATTTGTAAGACTGAGTTGAAAGGGGTGCCACGGCATTAAAGTTCAGGCTTTAGTTAGTTGATCGGGTGGTATTTCCTATTATGCATCAGAACCATTCATTCATTCAACAAATACTTATGGATAGCCTACTCTGTGCCAGGCACACTGCTAGGAACTAGAGATGAGATGGTGAGCAAAGAAACAAGGTTCATGCCTTTGTGAATTTTATAGATGGTGGTTAAGAAAGATACTAAACAAATAATCATGCAAATAGATATATAATTCAAACTGTCTAGTGCTATGAAGGGGTGGTATGTGGCATTTCTTGTGCTTATCGTCGGGGGGAGGTTGACTTGATTTAGGAGGTTATGAATGGCTTCCCTGAGGAACTGATAGATGTTCTGAGATGGGATGGATGATCAAGTTGGTGGTAGAGAACCTGGTAAGCATGGGGGAAAGATGCCAGTGTGTCTGGGACAGAGAGAGCAAGGGAGAACATGGTAGGAGATGGCACAGTAGAGGTAGATCTTTGTGGAGTAGGAGTATGTTTTGTATTGTGAGAATAATGGGAAACCATTTTAAGTACTGGGTGTTATCAGTTTTGCACTTAAAAAAAACTAATTCTCAAAAAAAAAAAAAAACAAAAAAAACAACTAATTCTCTGCCAGCAATGTGAAGAGCAGATGAATAGGCCTAGAAAGAATCTAAATTGATATCTTAGGACGATGATGAGATGTTTCCATTAGTTTGATGATGATTAAGTAACGTTAGGAAGATGGAGAGACTTGGATGGATTTGAAAAAACAAAGAGATGGTATCACATACATGGTAGTCCTTCCTGGAGCTTATGTCCAAGGAAAGCCTTAAAAAACATACAAAGTAGCAAAGTAGCCAGCTACCCAGCATTTTTACTTAAATTTTGTACTTTATGATTTTTTTTTTAACTTACCTTTTTATTTTTACTTAAATATTTACTTAAATTATACTTAAAATTCCAGCATTATAGATTTTTTTCCTTTGGAATGGATCATCTCTCTAAAATTCCATTCAGAGAATAAAATGAAGCTTCCCTTTTAAAAACATATGCACTACTGGGAAGGAAATACATTAAATTATTTTAGTTTTTGTTTATTAAGACCTCAATTTCTAAGATTTTGGGGAGTTTGTGGAAAATAGAGGATAAGAAGGCACTTTAGAAATGAGAGATTACATGGCACTTTTTGGCAAGGTCAAGGCAAGTGGGCTGAGAAAAGGGTAGCGTGTGGTTACTAAGGCTAAAAGGAACAGGAGTGAAGAGGAAGATGAAGAAGGGCATATATGAAAGGATTTCTCTTTCTTTCTCTCTCTCTCTCTCTATATATATGTGTGTGTGTATGTATGTATATATGTATATATATCTATATATATACACACACATATATATGAAAGGATATATATGTATATAGGATACATATATGATGAAGAAGGCATATGTATGTGTATATATATATATATACACATATGTATATAAAAGAGATGGAAATACATCTTACCTTTTCACAATTTTTTTCTAGAGTAGTAATATATTTAGTATTTATGATTTGCAACTTTTATTTCTTTTATATTCTTTGAAATATTGAACTGTACTGCTAAGTTATATGTCTAGTGACCAAAATTTAATCCAGTTATTTTCTGAATGGAGGAACAAACTTGTTACATTTTAAAGCAATGCTCTTTTCTCCATTAATTCGCTTGTGTAGGTGCTAATTGATGTATGAAATGATATCCTTTTATTACAGGGGAGTGAGATAAGCTTTCATCATTTTCCTGTGCAGTTGTATTTGTTTTGACAGAGGCTAGGAATGATACAATAAAACTGTTAAAAATGACAATATGAAAATGACTATTACTGTAAAAAATTTAAAAGTGGAAATCGTATAAAATGTGAATATCATTACGAAAAATAAGTTCAACTACCTCTTATTTTCCTAGCCTATTTCCCAAGACACTTAGATATTAAGTGATATAAGAAGGGTGCTTATTAAGATATTAGTATGTATAGTAATATATGTGAAGATACTTTTTCTGAAGGGTTAAAGTCTATTATATATGAAGAAAAGATATTTTTTATTACCTCAGAAGGAAATCCTATGGATCATACCTTTGTGAGGTTTGTTTTGTTTTGTTTTGTTTAATGTCTGCTTGGCATTTTCTGCTTGTGGATAAATTTGAATGTACTTATTTTATGCTTTTTTCTTGACTCGGTGTGGGAGATGACATTTAGATGTAAGTGATAAAAATGACATTGAATTTCTTGTGACTTTAAATGTAAAATTCTACTATTCATAAATCTCTAGACTGAGTTATGGTAGATAGATACATTTTAACATCAGTCCTCATTTTAAGAATTTTTGGTTGTAGTAAATCCAGGTGAGACTGTTTGAGACACATATTTACGTAAAGAGATTTCTAGATGTGGGAAATATTCTTTTTTATAGTAATGTGACTATTGGAATCCGTGGAGGTTGTGTACATGCAGAGATAATAATACTACAGTGAGAAAGTGTACTTGTCAGAGGGGAAATCTCACTGAGGCTAGACTAGCTAAGTGAAAGTCTGTGGTTTGCTATTTCTATGAAATGCTTTGAATGAAATTTTTACTACCACCTTTGTTTTTATATCTGTTCATGGTTTTGTAGGGAAACAGAATGAGGGTAACAAACTAATTTCTCTGTCACTTGAATGAGTGTCAATATATTGACTGATGTCTTGATATGAAGTACTCAGTATATGTATAACTGAATCACTTTGCTGTATGCATGAAACTAACGCAACATTATTAATCAACTATGCTACAATATAAAATAAAAAAATAAATTAAAAAAATACTCAGGAAGCCCTTGACTGAATTGTGAACTGGACAAAGTTTGTCCTTTTTTCCTGAATTAGTTCCCCAAAGCTCTTCTCCTACTCCTAATCTCCTAGCTATTCCTAGCTATTCTTTATCTGCCTCATAAACTTCAACTCTCAATTACCGGATAAGCATCTCAAAAGCAGTGGGATATACGAAAATAACACATAGATTGGTGTGAATTGTTGTCAGTGTTCTAGTTCCAGAGTTGGTTGTTCAGTTCATGGAAGTTCAGTATAAAATACAGAAAAAAAGAAAAGTTGATCATGCATGGCCCATGGTGATTAATCCAATTCTATGAACTAAAGTCTATCTAACAATATTTTCCATTTTTAGATGATAAGGCTGCAGTACTTTCCAGAGTTATTTGCATTTTAATGGAGAACTGAATTTACTTCCAAGAATCCATCTCTTAGTCATTTAAAACTCAGTATCAGATTGTCCTATTATTTCCAGTTCTAGAGTTTTTGATTCTCCTGTATCTCATATCTGCTCACATTCTTTTATAGAGGTTTATTTCTTCATGTTCATAAGAAACATATATGTGTTTGTATGTCGGTAGTTGGGGAAAGGAGCTGTCCTTATCATCGTAGGTCATCATGTTGCCACAGATTCCTGAAGGCATTGCTAATAGTTAAACTTCAGAGTAACAAGCCTTGGGCAATGTGATGGGAGAGGCATTCTTTAGAGCATCACATGGTCTTCCCACTCCATCTGCTCCTAAGGTAGATCCTGATTATACTTATTTGAAAATATTGTTAATGTGTTTGGGAGCCTTCGGAACTATATCCTATAACAGGAGTTGAGGCAATTATCTAAGTAGTATATTCAGAGTGTTGCATTAATTTTATAATACTAGCTTTAGAAGCATTACTTTCTTGGATCTTTCACAGGTATTCTTTTGGAAGACTGACTTTTAATTAAAATCTAATCGATCACCAAATTATGTTGATCCCAGTTCAAAAAGAGATCTTAAATTGCTTGACATCTGCCAGTTTTCACTGCCACTGTCCTGGTCCAGTCACATCATTTCCGCCATAGAAAACCACCACATTGGCCTCCTACCTGGTCTGGGTGCTTGCAGTTTGGCTCTTCTTCTCGACAAACCCCCGTCTGATGCTTTTACAGCAGAAACACATTACAGGTGCCAAACTCTAAGCCTTAGGAACTTTCGTAATGGACTCAGGTTCCAGAAGCTTCACTTTTTGGGGATTTATGTTATCTTTTCTTGATTCAAAAACAATAAATTACAACCGATTTCCATATAAAGACAGATGACACTTTTGTGTCAGTTTTGTCTTTATACTGTACACTATAATTAGACCAGAATAACTTTAATTATACTAGCTAGACACATTTTTAAAATTGGTCTCAGCTGGTATACAAGAATAATACATAATTGAGACCTTAAAATTATGTCATGTCTACTGCACCCTAGGAAAAAAAAATTTTTAAAACCTATATTTAGATTATACTGAGAAAGGTGTTATTTCTTTAGGGGAAGCAGTTAGTATGAATTTGATTTTTTTCTACTCATTTACCTATATTCTGAAATTTCCACACTTCTTCCTTTTTAATATTAATATCCAAATACATTGACCATCCATGTAATCACTTTCTTCACAGAGAAGGACTGTGTGAAGATATTATTCTGTGATATAGTTCGGTATAACAATTATTTTTTTATCGTGTGGTAGAAAGGTATAATTTTTTTTCTGATTCAACCAATTCTATGGAATAGATGGTCCCGTAAAAGCAATTTTTTGTTTTGATTTGTTTTCTGTCTAATGTAATAAACAAAATAAGGAAGAAACTTTTGCAGTAAGAACTTAGTTGTATAAACCTTGTAATGACTCTATCCTGTATCAAGTAGGTGTTGTCTTCAGATTCCCTTTATCTCTTCAATTCTAATCAGCTCTATTGACTATCTAAAGTAAATTTACTGGAAAAACAATACGGTGACACACACACACACTGATATACTAGAGCCAGTCCCCTCTTGCCAACTTAAGGACATCTCTCCAGGCACCCTCTCTTCTTTCAACATAAACTTTTCTCTCACTATTAGGTCATTCATGTCAGTGGAAAATTTTACTGTAATTTTTCTCATCTCATAAATCCCAATCTTTAGTCCATATTTCACTCTAGATATCATACCATCTCTCTGTTTCTCTTTACAGCAAAACTACTTGAGATAGTTATTTATGCTTTCTGCATCCAAGTCTTCTCCTCTTATTATTTCTCACCTTAGAAAAAATTGTATTCAGATTTACTGATTAGCATCATGTAGTGTACAAAATCTGTTCTATTCTTTTATGATTTCTTGAGCCAGTGAGTTTTATATAATTTTTCCATTTAATATTATTAAAACCTTTTTGCTTTCTATCATCTTAAAAACATGGCTATTAAGTAGTCTCCCTTTTTAAAATTCCCAATGAAAAGATACTTAAATGTGACATTTCACTTTTTAAAAAATTCATGGGGTATTTTGTACCTACCTTTGTGACATGATAATTACCATTTTATCTTGGAGGGACTATATTCACTAGCAAGAAAGATAGTTTATTAGCAATGCTCTCTGGTATGGTCTTACTGCAGGATGCTATGACTTGAAACACATACCAGTGTTTTTGCTATCATAAAGTTGCAATGCTTTTCTTCTTGAACCTGCTCTACCAGGCTTCCTTCCGTCCCCACCTCTCTCCACTTAATCTACTCTTGCTCAGGTCACCACTGATCTCCATGTTGTTTTTTCCAATGGCTGATCCTCAGTCCTGGTCTGACAGAGACAATCACTTTATTCTTCTTGAAACAACATCTCCGCTTGGTTTCTAAGACTCTTTCAGGGCACCATATTCCTCTACTTTCCTTCCTACCTCATTGGTCATTCCTGCTCAGTCTCACTGACTGGTTACTTTTAATATTCCATAATTATAAATGCTTGAGTATTCTAGAGCTAAGATCTTGACCTCTTCATATCCACTTACATGTTGTTACTTCCAGACTTCGCCCATAAACTCCAGACTTTTATATTCAGATGCCTATTGGACATCTCTACTTAGATGTCTACCAGGCAACTTAAATTTACTGTGTCCAAAGCTGAACTTCTGACCTCTCACTCCATCTCCAAACCTTCTTTTCCCACAGGCTTTCCCATATCAGGAAGTGGAAGATTCATCCATCCAGTTGCTCAGACCAAAAAATATTTGAGTTACCTTGATGCTTCTCTTCCTACCTCACCCCAAATCAAATCTGTCAGCAAGTCATGTAAGATCTACCTCTACAATATATCCAGAATTGAATCATTACTCACTAACTCCACTACTACCTTTCTGGTCTACACACCACCATTTCTAGCCTGGAATATATATAACATACAATAGCCTCTTAACTGGTCTGCTTGATTCTGTGCCCTTCCTGCTTCCCCACCACTTTCTTTTCTCAACTCAATAGTCAGAATGATCATATTAATTTAGATCAGTTTAGTTCTCTACCCCAAACTTTCAGTACATATTCTTTTCCTTCACTGTACAAGCCAAAGTCTGCATGATGGCTTACAAAGCCCTACCCAAACTGGCTTCTCTTCACCTTTCTGACCTTACTTCTTACCAGTCTCCCCATTACTTACTTCACAGAAGCCGCACTGACCTTAACACAACTCCTAACTCAAGGACCCTGCTCTTGCTATTCCTGTTGCCTAGAACACTCTTCTTCCAGATCATACCCTTCCTCGTGAGTCATACCCTTACCTTCTTTGCACCTTTGCTTATGCATCACCTTCTCAGTGAGGCCAACCCTACCACCTACCATATGACTGAATATGTATTTACTTGCTTATGTGGTCATAGTCTATCTCCACATTGGAATATAAGCTCCAGGAGGATAGGGATTTTAGTCTAGTTTTCTCCCTGCTGATTTTCAAGTGCCTAGAACAGTGCCTGGCTGGGTTATAACAATGCTTATTAAATGAATGAATGAATGAAACACAATGCAAATGTTCTCCATCTTCACCCTGTAATTTTATTCATTCTTCAAATCTTATTTTATACTTTACATCCTTTGGGAAGGCTTTATTTCCCCTCCTGCCCCCATGTCAAGAGTGAATTAGCTGCACCTCTTAGCTGCAGTCATTGCATCCTATACTAAGCCATATTTTTGCACCTTATCACCCTGCCTATTTTCATATGTGCCGTCATGGAGGGCAAATACCAAGTGTTTACCACTGCACATTCAGTAACTGTATCATAATAGGTATTCAAATAATTATTTGTTGAATAAATGAATCACATATATATTCTCTATTGGGATTCTACCAGTGTCGCAGAAATAGTATTTGTTGTACATCTAATAATTATCTTTATTGTATGCTAAGATTTGTTTGATGCTTTCAAACTTCTTAAATGAATAGTACATGGGTACCTTTTGAATTAAATTTTAAAACATACTGTTGGCAACCTTGACAACTTGACTATTCATTAGTAAATGTTTTAAATAATACTCTCATTACTCTTTGATTAATTTTTAGACCGTATTTTCTCTCTCGGGGAATTGTTTTGATTTATTGCCCATTATCAGATTGAAATCCTAGATAAAATCCAAGTTCAGTGTCTTCAATAATCTTTATTAGTGTTAGGATCTGTTTTTATTTTATTTTATTTTTAAAATTTTATTGGAGTGTAGTTGATTTACAATGTGGTGTTAGTTTCAGGTGTACAGCAAAGCGATTCAGTTATACATATACATATGTTCATTCTTTTTCAGATTCTTTCCTCATATAGGTTATCACAGAATATAAAGTTTCCTGTGCTATACAGCAGGTCCTTGTTGGTTATCTATCTTATATATAGCAGTGTGTGTATATTAATCCCAAGCTCCTGATTTATCCCCCCCCACCCACATTCCCCTTTTGTAAGGGTAAAAACCATAAGTTTGTTTTTGATATCTGTAAATCTGTTTCTGTTTTGTAAATAAGTTCGTTTGTATCATTTTTAAAATTAGATTCCAAATATGAGTGATATCATATGATATTTGTCTTTCTCCGTCTGACTTACTCCACTTAGTATGATAACTTCTAGGTCCATCCGTGTTGCTGCAGATGGCATTATTTCATTCTATTTTTACGGCTGAGTAGTATTCCATTGTATATATATACCACATCTTCTTTATCCATTCCTCTGTTAATGGACATTTAGGTTGCTTCCATGTCTTGGCTATTGTAAATAGTGCTGCAATGAACACTAGGGTGCATGTACCTTTTCGAATTACGGTTTTCTCCGGATATATGCCTAGGAGTGGGATTGCTGGATCACATGGTAGTTCTATTTTTAGTTTTTTAAGGAACCTCCATACTGTTCTTCATAGTGGCTGTACCAATTTACATTCCCACCAACAGTGTAGGAGGATTCCCTTTTCTCCACATCCTTTCCAGCATTTATTGTTCGTAGACTTTTTGATGATGGTCATTTTGACTGGTGTGAGGTGATACCTCAATGTAGTTTTGATTTGCATTCCTGTGATAATTTGTGATGCTGAGAATCTTTTCATGTGCTTTTTGGCCATCTGTATGTCTTTTTTTGAGATATGTCTATTTAGATCTTCTGCTCATTTTTTTAAATTGGGTTATTTGTTTTTTTGATAGAGCTGCACGAGCTGTTTGTATATTTTGGAGATTAATCCCTTGTTGGTGGCTTCGTTTGCAAACATTTTCTCCCATTCTGTGGGTTCTCTTTTCGTTTTGTTTCGGGTTTCCTTTGCTGTATATGATCTGTATTTTAACATCTTGCTTCTCTTTGAAGGAAGGAAAGAGGTCAAATAAGTTGCTTTCGATGAATCTAACTTCTTATAACAGTTCCTTAAGAGCTAACTGGCTTCATTTAGAACTTAGGTGTAATAATGAAAACCAAATGTTGACTATACTTTTGGTAAAGTTTAAAACAAAGTAAGAATTATTTTTATTTTATTCCTGACACCATATACAACAGAATATCATTTTAACAAAGTCCAGTTGTTTCACATTTTCAGATATTTTAAAAGTCTCATAAAGTCTCCAAATAGACCACCACACATTGCATAAATTTGTTGGAACGTTGATGGCCTGGAATAGCAATGTCAGTCTTACAGTCAGCACCATATGTATTGTTCAGAGATTAAACTTTATAATAAATTATCAAGATATTAAACATTTTGAAGCAACATGGGTATTTGGAAAAAAAATTTAGAAGGCGTCTTCATGTCTAGTCTTATTCCTTATTTAAGGAGGGGTAAAAATATATAATATATGTTAGAAGACCTTCATAATATTGTTAAAATAAACTTGATTTGTAAATGCTTATAGTCACTTGGCTGTCTGAAAAATGTGTATAAATAAAGCTACCATTTCTAGATTATGTTGGGTACAGGAAATGTCATTTTACACTTTTATTCTAATTAATTATGTGATACACATGAAAAAATTAACCTAAGTGTAATCGTTTTAAGAAGGTATTATATGCAAGTTATATCCATTTTAAGAGTTAGGCTCAACAGTCCTTTATTAAAAATAAATAACTGTGAATCAACCTATAAACATTAAATGAAATCATTTGTAGCCGATAGTATTTTAAAGTATATTCCACTTTTCTTTCCCAGATTTTTGGTGGATCTTGGTCCATCTGCTATTCAGTATGCTGGGGAAGTCTTTATTCATTTCTCCAGAGAAGGGAATACTCAGAAAAAAGTTGAGAATAAAGGGAAAAGCAAGAGAATGTCTTGCTTCAGGAAGGTATAGGAATGGGGCTGGGGAGAAATTCAAAGGAGAATTGATAAAGGCTTTATCTCAGTCTGGGGGATCCTTGAGAAAAGAGTCATGTACCCTGATTGCCTCCCTCTAATAGTCGAGCCCCAGGTGAAGATCAATAGAGATCTCAATTGAGATCCCAGAGCAGAGGAGACCTAGACCTTACCCTTATGGAAGGGCCTGGGACCTGGAGACCTGGCGAGTAGAGATGGCTACGTAACACTTCTAAGCAGACTGGCCTGAGGTTAACCCATAGTTTTCCCATGGACCACCATTCTCTGCAGTGACTAAAAATCCTCAGGCAGCCAGAAGGGTCATGAAAATAAAGGAGAGAGTTTCTGGATAAGATCCAATGAATGAGAATTAGGTTTGACAGAATTGTAACTTCAGTAGACTGACTTCCAAGGACCAGACCACGGATTAGGTAAGATTCAGAACGTGTGAGCCTGGGCAGGTGTCACCAAGGAACACTCCCAACCCTATGTTTTAATACTACATTAGACCCTTGGCATGTAGACTCAATCCTAAGCAAAATAGCTGGAGTTTGGGTGAGTTCAGAAATTAAATTGTTATAGAAAAATAAAGGTTTTGTTTTCCCTTACAGCTGAATATGTGGGTAGAGCTTCATACCTACTTCAAACATCTCTTTTTTCAAAAATACTGAAAGTTTTAACTAATACGTATCCTTAACTCAATAGACAACCACAGTTCATATGATGACAGTGGAGAATTGCTTTCTTAGCTACATTTCAGGGGGCATTCGGCTGGTATACGGAGCTCTTTATACAGCTCTGATTGGCAAAAATATCTTCTACACAACTGTAGAATAGGGGTTGCCCTGACCTTGGGAACATTTGAGATCTATAAAAGAGGAGAATCCAGATACTCTCCATCATATATACAAAAGCACCATGGGTAAATAAGTTCCTATCTGTTGTGCTTAAGAATAAGTAAATAAAAGCCACCCTCAGAGATTTTCAGGTTTCCAGATCCAACACTGAGTAATTTCCAAGTTCATGGTGAATTGCCTCCTCTCCTCAGTGTTTATAGGTTTTCTCTGGAACACAGCTCTCCAGACACCAGAACAGGCCAAATGACAAGTTGCCAACAGAGCAATATGGGAAATGGTTGAGATTACATTTTAGACAGAGAACCACAAACTTCTAGAACTGGAGTTCAGCTCTAGAAGTTTAGCCTTTCTTGACTATAAATCTGGAAGATAACTTCCTGACCCCAGGTGTTTCCATGATGATCTTGGTGACTAATGAAGGGAATGAGGGAAGATGTTTAAACCACAGGATATGGTATGCTTGGAATTAAATACCTAATTATGGCTTATATAAATTAAATAATAAACACATTTGCTCATGTACTCTAAATATGTGAAATTATGTAATTTTTGTTTTAAACAACTTATAAAAAGTAACAGCATGGCACCCTTTATTTTTATTAGTCTATAGCATGCTAAAATATATTGTTAAATCTTGAATTTATGTGAAAGCATTTTAGAACAAACTTGAGTAGAGGAGGCGGAATTAAATGTGAGTATTTATAGACAGTAGTACTCTGCACACAGAGGAAACAAAAAAGTTTTTTAAAATTTATTTGTTTGATTTATTTATTTTTGGCTGCATTGGATCTTCGTTGCTGTGCATGGGATTTCTCTAGTTGCAGCGACGGGGGGCTACTCTTCTTTGTTGTGCATGGGCTTCTCATTGCAGTGGCTTGTCTTGTTGCAGAGCATGGGCTCTAGGTGCACAGGCTTCAGTAGTTGCAGCACGCGGGCTTCAGTAGTTGCAGCATGTGGGCTCAGTAGTTGTGGCACGTGGGCTCAGTAATTGTGGCTCGCGGGCTATAGAGCGCAGCCTCGGTAATTGTGGTGCATGGGCTTAGTTACTCCACGGCATGTGGGATCTTCCCGGACCAGGGATCAAACCCGTTACCCCTGCATTGGCAGGTGGACTCTTTTTTTTTTTTTTAAATAAATTTATTTATTTATTTTTGGCTATGTTGGGTCTTCGCTTCTGTGCGAGGGCTTTCTCTAGTTGCGGCGAGCAGGGGCCACTCTTCATTGCGGTGCTCGGGCCTCTCACTGTCGCGGCCTCTCTTGTTGCAGAGCACAGCTCCAGACACGCAGGCTCAGTAGTTGTGGCTCACGGGCCCAGTTGCTCCGCGGTATGTGGGATCTTCCCAGACCAGGGCTTGAACCTGTGTCCCCTGCATTGGCAGGCAGATTCTCAACCACTGCTGCCCCCAGGGAAGCCCGGCAGGTGGACTCTGAACCACTGTGCCACCAGGGAAGCCCGGAAACAAAGTTTTAAGATGTATTTGCTTTCACATGAAGTAGGCTTTTACTTAAAATGAAATGAAAGCTGAGTAAACACCAAATCTTTTGTTATGTGTGAATAAACACGTGTGAATGTGGCTTGTAGTCAAAAATATATTGTTATATACACTCATAGCAGTTTTTCTTAGTCAAACCTTCAATCTTGACCTTTAAGTGTGAACACTGGAACTCTATATTGTGATCTTATAAAGTTGCCTATTTCTGAAAAAAATAGTAACTAGCAACAGAATTTATTAGGCCATATACATTAGGGATACATAATTATTCTTTCTTCCCATAGAATTGACTATTACCGATGTTAGAATTAACTAATCAGCAACAGAAAATCACCATACATTTTGAAGATTGAACATTTTGTTTCATTGAGGTGAGTAATGATAAAGTTACCTAGAAAAAACATGGATTTATCACAAAACTGATTCCCTGATCATCCTCTGTCCTCTGACTTATCCTGCTTCCCTCACTGCTTTTCTCCTCTGAGCAGTCCCTTAACAGTACAAAAGTACCCGAATCCCTGACTCAGGCTTTGCTGCTAGGTGCCTCTGTCTGAGTCAATCACTGATTAGGACAGGGACCATTTTTTACTCATTTCTGCATCTCCACCACCTTGCACAGTTCTTGACACATTATAGGTGTTCTATAATGTTTGAATGAAAGGCCTTTCTAGGATGGTTTATTTTAGTGGTAAATTTCTTTTAATTTAGTATTGTCCAAGACATAATTGTAGAGGGTTTAAATTAATCTTCCTTCATAGATATATACTTCCCTCTAGCTTCCTGGTGTGGTCTTTCCAGGAAGGGCCTCAGCTCTAGACCATCTCTGACTCCAATCTCAGACTTCTAAAATGTTTATTTCTTTGATTGCCTATTTTAAACTCAATTTCTCTGGAAAGGTTTTGAATTCATAGAATATTAGAATGAGAGAAGCCTTACAGAATATCCAGAAAGGAAATTGTAAAAGAAAAAATCTCAGATGTTCAGGAAGCAAGAAGAAAAGAAACAATGAAAAGATCAGAGGTGTGGTTACATATAATGGGCTATCCTTTTTCTCCTGTGCTTTATAAATCCTATTCTGATGATCATAACAAAATTATAAATTATCAGATGTAACCATCTGGTACACAAGACAATGATATTTAAAAGTGAGGAAAGTAAAGGGACTTAAATGGAAGTGAAGTGTCCACACTTAAATAGGAGTGGTAAAAATGATGATACCAGTAAAGCATTATAAGCCACATGTGTATACTGTAATTCTCTGAGCAACACTATGAAAACTATGCAAAGAGATACAGTCAAAAACACTATAAATCAATCAAGCTGGAATCCTAAAAAATATTCAGTTAACCCACGGAAAGGCAAGAAAAGAGAAACAGAAGAATGAGTTCCAGGAGAAAGAAACAGAAAAAAATTTAATAAAAACGGAAGACTTAAGTTCTAGAGCATTGACACCTCAATGATACCAATCAAAATATACCAGTCAAAAGACAAATTGGCAGAGTGGCTTAAAAAAATGACACAACCATGTGCTGTTTCAAATTCAATGACATAGTTAGGTTGAAAGTAAAAGACAGAAAAAGGTATACATGAAAATATTAACTTAAAAAATGCAGGATTGCAGTGGTTGAGAATCTGCCTGTCAATGCAGGGGACATGGGTTCGAGCCCTGGTCTGGGAAGATCCCACATGCCGCAGAGCAGCTGGGCCTGTGCACCACAGCTGCTGAGCCTGCGCTCTGGAGCCTGTGAGCCACAACTACTGAGGCTGTGTGCTACAATTGCTGAAGCCCACGTGCCTAGAGCCTGTGCTCTGCAACAAGAAAAGCCACCTCAATGAGAAGCCTGCACACCGCAACAAAGAGTAGCCCCCACTTGCCATAACTAGAGAAAGCCTGCCAGCAGCAACGAAGACCCATAGAAGGTAACTGGGTAAATTTGATTTCATCCAAATTTAAAACTTTTGCTATGTGAAAGTCTATGTCAAAAGGATGAAAAAAGCTACAGATTGGGAGGAAGTATTTGCAGGCTGTTTATCAAGAGAAGACAAATGTAGTGTATATAAGGAACTCTCAAAACTCAACAGTAAAATATAGTCTAAACAGAAAATGGAAAATCAACATGAAGAGGCATTTCAATGAAAAGGATATACAGATGGCTAATAAGCACATGGAAATATGTTCAGCATCAAAGAAACACAAATTAAAACCTCCGTGAGTTTTTACTGCACAGCTATCAGAAGGGCAAAAGCGAAAAAAAAAATAGTGACCATACCAAGTGCTCGAGAGGATGTGGAGAAACTAGGTCTGTCACTGGTGGAAATGTAAAATGGTACAGCCTCTTTGGAAAATAAATCGGCAGTTTCTTATAAAACTAGACATGCAATTGCCATATGATCCAGTAATTATACTCCTAGGCATTTATCCCAGAGAAATGAAGACTTATGGTCACTTAAACTCCTGTACAATGTTCATAGCAGCTTTCTTTGGAATAGCTGACAGCTGAAATGACCCCCAATGCCCTTCAACAGATAAATGGTTAAACAAACTGTGGTACATGTATATCGTGGACTACTACTCAGCAATAAAAAGAAAGGACCTGATTCATACAACAAATTGGGTGAATCTCCAGGGAATTATGCTGAGTGAAAAACAGCCAATCACCAAAAGTTACATACCTTGATTCCATTTATAGAGCATTTAAAAAAATTGAAGTGTAGTTGATGTACAATATTATGTTACAGATGTATGATATAGTGATTCAAAATTTTAAAGGTTATATTCCATTTATAGTTATTATAAACTATTGGCTATATTCTCTGTGTTATACAATATATCCTTGTAGTTTATTATATACATAATAGTTTGTACCTCTTAATCCCCTACCCCTATATTGCCCCTGTCCCCTGCGCTCTTGCCACTGGTAACCAATAGCTTGTTCTCTATATCTGTAAGTCTGCTTCTTTTTTGTTATAGTTACTAGTTTGTTGTATTTTTTAGATTCCACATATAAGTGATATCATAGAGTTTTTGTCTTTCTCTGTCTGACTTATTTCACTTAGCGTAATACCCTCCAAGTTATAGCATTTTTTAAGTGACAAAATTTTAGAAATGTAGGACACATTAGTGGATATCAGAGGTTAGGAACAAGGGAAGGTTGGAGGTGGGAGGGAGATGAATGTGGTTACAAAAGGGCAACAGGAGGGATTCTTATGGTGATGGAACTCAGTATCTTGGCTAGGTGGTACATACAGGAAGCTACACATATGATAAAATTGTATACTACCAAATCCACACACACATACCTGAGTACAAATAAAATGGGAAAATTGAATAATATTGGTGGATTGTATCAATATTGATATTCTGATTAGGATATTATACTATAATGGTATTACAGTACCATGCTACCATTGGGGGAAACTGGAAAACGTGTACAAGGGATCTTTCTGTATTACATCTCTTAACTGCATGTGAATCTACAATTTTCTCAAGTGAAAAATCAATAATTAATAAAAAGGTATCTCAATAATAAGCCAGAAGAAATTCAAAGAATGGCAACTTTAATTATAAATTTAAATATTTTTGTTTAAAGTCTTATTCAGTATAAGGGCAGTATTAATGTCTAATTTATTAATTGCCTATAGAGTTCATTTTTCATGTGGGAACTTTATGTTCACACTTTGTTATAAGATAGTTATTCATGTACAGCCAGTTCTCAGATATAAAATACATTGGAGGGGGGGACCTTCAAGATGGCGGAGGAGTAAGACATGGAGATCAGCTTCCTCCTCACAAATACATCAAAAATGCATCTACATGTGGGACAACTCCTGCAGAACACCGACTGAACGCTGGCAGAAGACCTCAGACTTCCCAAAAGGCAAGAAACTCCCCACGTACCTGGGTAGGGCAAAAGAAAAAAGAAAAACAACAGAGACAAAAGAATAGGGTCGGGACCTGCACCAGTGGGAGGGAGCTGTGAAGGAGGAAAGGTTTCCACACACTAGGAAGCCCCTTCACTGGCGGAGATGGGGGGTAGTGGGGTGGGGGGGAAGCTTCAGAGCCACAGAGGAGAGTGCAGCCACAGGGGTGCGGAGTGCAAAGCGGAGAGATTCCCTCACAGAGGCTCGGCACCGACCAGCACTCACCAGCCTGAGAGGCTTGTCTGCTCACCCACTGGGACGGGTGGGGTCTGGGAGCAGAGGCTCAGGCTTCGGAGGTCAGATCCCAGGGAGAGGACTGGGGTTGGCTGCATGAAGGCAGCCTGAGGGGGCCAGTGCGCCCCAGCTAGCTGGGAGGGAGTCCGGGAAAAAGTCTGGAGCTGCCGAAAAGGCAAGAGACCATTGTTTCAGGGTGCACGAGGAGAGGGGATTCCTTTCCTGTGTGCCCACAGAAGGCAGAGCACTGCCTACGCAAGCTCCAGAGATGGGTGTGAGCCCTGGCTATCAGCTCAGACTCCAGATATGGACATGAAACGCTAATGCTGCTGCAACAGCCACCAAGAATCCTCTGTGCAATCACAGGTCACTATCCACACAACCCCTCCCACTCCCTGGGAACCTATGCAGCCCGCCACTGCTAGGGTCCCGTGATCCAGGGACAGCTTCCCCAGGAGAACACATGGCACACCTCAGGCTGTTGCAATGTCATGCTGGCCTCTGCCGCTGCAGGCTCACCCCGCATTCCAATTATGACTACTGTACCCCTCCCCACCCCCAGCCTGAGAGAGCAAGAGTGCCCTAATCAGCCGCTGCTTTAACCCCCTCCTGTCTGGGCGGGGAACACATGCCTGAGGGTGACCTACACGCACAGGCGGGTCCAAATCCAAAGCTGAACCCCAGGAGCTGTGCAAACAAAGAAGAGAAGGGGAAATCTCTCTATGCAGCCTCAGGAGCAGCGGATTAAATCCCCACAATCAACTTGATGTACCCTGCATCTGTGGAATACCTGAATAGACAATGAATCAACCTAAAATTGAGGCGGTGGACTTTGGGAGCAACTGTAGACTTGGGGTTTGCTGTCTGTGACCAATTTGTTTTTGATTTTTATGTTTATCTTAGTTTAGTTTTTAACGTTTGTTATCATTCATGGATTTGTTTATTGGTTTGGTTGCTCTCTTTGTTTTTTATTATTATTTTTTTAATTTTAGTAATTTATTATTTATTAAAAAAAATTTTTGTTGTTATTATTTTTTTCTTTCTTTTTTTCTCCCTTTTCTTCTGAGCCATGTGGCTGACAGGATCTTGGTGCTCCAGGCTGGTGTCAGGCCTGAGCCTCCGAGGTGGGAAAGCTGAGTTCAGGACATTGGTCCACCAGAGACCTCTTGGCCCATGTAATATCAATCGATGAGAGCTCTCCCAGAGATCTCCATCTCAATGTTAAGACCCAGCTCCACCCAAAGGCCAGCAAGCTCCAGTGCTGCATGCCCCATACCAAACAACTAGCAAGACAGGAACACAACCCTACCCATTAGCAGAGAGGCTGCCTAAAATCATATTAAGTTCACAGACACCCCAAAACACACCACCTGACACGGCCCTGCCTACCAGAAAGACAAGATACAGCCCCACCAACCAGAACACAGGCACCAGTTCCCTCTACTAGGAAGCCTACACAAGACACTGAACCATCCTCACCCACTGGGGGCAGACACCAAAAACAATTGGAACTATGAATCTGCAGCCTGCAAAAGAGACCCCAAACACAGTAAGTTAAACAAAATGAGAAGACAGAGAAATATGCAGCAGATGAAGGAGCAAGGTAAAAACACACCAGACCAGACAAATGAAGAGGAAATAGGCAATCTACCTGAAAAAAATTCAGAGTAATGATAGTAAAGATGATCCAAAATCTTGGAAATAGGATGAAGAGAATACAAGAAATGTTTAACAAGAACCAAGAAGAACCAAAGAGCAAACAAATGATGACGAACAACACAATAAATGAAATTAAAAATTGTCTACAAGGAATCAATAGCAGCATAACCGAGGCAGAAGAATGGATAAGTGACCTGGAAGATAAAATAGTGGAAATAACTACTGCAGAGCAGAATAAAGAAAAAAGAATGAAAAGAATTGAGGACAGTTTCAGAGACCTCTGGGACAAGATTAAATGCACCAACATTCGAATTATAGGGGTCACAGAAGAAGATGAGAAAATAGAAAGGGTCTGAGAAAATATTTGAAAAGATTATAGTTGAAAACTTCCCTAACATGGGAAAGGAAATAGTCAATCAGGTCCAGGAAGCGCAGAGAGTCTCATACAGGATAAATCCAAGGAGAAACATGCCAAGACACATATTAACCAAACTATCAAAAATTAAATACTAAGAAAAAATATTAAAAGCAGCAAGGGAAAAGTAACAAATAACATACAAGGGAATCTCCAAAGGTTAACAGCTGATCTTTCAGCAGAAACTCTGCAAGCCAGAAGGGAGTGGCAGGATATATTTAAAGTGATGAAAGGGAAAAACCTACAACCAATATTACTCTACCCAGCAAGGATCTCCTTCAGATTTGATGGAGAAATTAAAACCTTTACAGACAAGCAAAAGTTAAGAGAATTCAGCACCACCAAACCAGCCTTACAACAAATGCTAAAGGAACTTCTCTAGGCAGGAAACACAAGAGAAGGAAAAGACCTACAATAAGAAACCCAAAACAATTAAGAAAATGGTAATAGGAACATACATATCAATAATTACCTTAAATGTAAACGGATTCAATGCTCCAACCAAAAGACATAGACTGGCTGAATGGATACAAAAACAAGACCTGTATATGTGCTGTCAACAAGAGACCCACTTCAGACCTAGAGACAAATGCAGACTGAAAGTGAGGGGGTGGAAAAAGATATTCCATGCAAATGGAAATCAAAAGAAAGCTGGAGTAGCAATTCTCATATCAGACAAAATAGACTTTAAAATAAAGACTATTACAAGAGACAAAGAAGGACACTACATAATGATCAAGGGATCAATCCAAGAAGAAGATATAACAATTGTACATATTTACACACCCAACATAGGAGCACCTCAATACATAAGGCAAATGCTAACAGCCGTAAAAGGGAAACTTAACAGTGACACAATAATAGTAGGGGACTTTAACACCCCACTTTCACCAATTGACAGATCATCCAAAATAAAAATAAATAAGGAAACAGGCTTTAAATGACACATTAGACAAGATGAAAAAGAAATGAAGAAAACAATAGCAAAGATCAATAAAACCAAAACCTGTTTTTTTGAGAAGATAAACACAATTGATATAACATTAGCCAGACTCATCAAGAAAAATAGGGAGAAGACTCAAATCAATAGAAATAGAAATGAAAAAGGAGAAGTAGCAACTGACACTGCAGAAATACAAAGGATCATGAAAGATTACTACAAGGTACTATATGCCAATAAAATGGACAACCTGGAAGAAATGGACAAATTCTTAGAAAAGCACAGCCTTCCGAGACTGAACCAGGAAGAAATAGAAAATATAAACAGACCAATCACAAGCATGAAATTCAGACTGTGATTAAAAATCTTCCAACAAACAAAAACCCAGGACCAGATGGCTTCACAGGCGAATTGTATCAAACATTTAGAGAAGAACTAACACCTATCCTTCTCAAACTCTTCCAAAATATAGCAGAGGGAGGAACGCTCCCAAACTCATTCTATGAGGCCACCATCACCCTGATACCAAAACCAGACAAAGATGTCACCAAAAAAGGAAACTACAGGCGAGTATCACTGATGAACATAGATGTAAAAATCCTCAACAAAATACTAAGAAACAGAATCCAACAGCACATTAAAAGGATCATACACCATGATCAAGTGGGGTTTATTCCAGGAATGCAAGGATTCTTCAATATATGCAAATCAATCAACGTGATACACCATATTAACAAATTGAAGGAGAAAAACCATATGATCATCTCAGTAGATGCAGAGAAAGCTTTTGAGAAAATTCAACACCCATTTATGATAAAACCCTGCAGAAAGTAGGCATAGAGGGAACTTTCCTCAACATAATAAAGGCCATATATGACAAACCCACAGCCAACATTGTCCTCAATGGTGAAAAATTGAAACCATTTCCTCTAAGATCAGGAACAAGACAAGGTTGCCCACTCTCACCACTATTATTCAACATAGTTTTGGAAGTGTTAGCCACAGCAATCAGAGAAGAAAAGGAAATAAAAGGAATCCAAATCGGAAAAGAAGAAGTAAAGCTGTCACTGTTTGCAGATGACATGATACTATACATAGAGAATCCTAAAGATGCTACCAGAAAACTCCTAGAGCTAATCAATGAATTTGGTAAAGTAGCAGGATACAAAATTCATGCACAGAAATCTCTTGCCTTCCTATACACTAATGATGAAAAATCTGAAAGTGAAATTAAGAAAACACTCCCGTTTACCATTGCAACAAAAAGAATAAAATATCTAGGAATAAACCTACCTAAGGAGACAAAAGACCCATATGCAGAAAATTATAAGACACTGATGAAAGAAATTAAAGATGTTACAAATAGATGGAGAGATATACCATGTTCTTGGATTGGAAGAATCAACATTGTGAAAATGACTCTACTACCCAAAGCAATCTACAGATTCAATGCAATCCCTATCAAACCACCACTGGCATTTTTCACAGAACTAGAACAAAAAATTTCACAATTTGTATGGAAACACAAAAGACCCCGAATAGCCAAAACAATCTTGAGAAAGTAAAACGGAGCTGGAGGAATCAGACTCCTGGACTTCAGACTATACTACAAAGCTACAGTAATCAAGACAGTATTGTACTGGCACAAAAACAGAAATATAGATCAATGGAACAGGATAGAAAGCCCAGAGATAAATCCACACACACGGTCACCTTTTCTTTGATAAAGAAGGCAAGAATGTACAATGGAGGGAAGACAGCCTCTTCAGTATGTGGTGCTGGGAAAACTGGACAGCTACATGTAAAAGAATGAAATTAGAATACTTCCTAACACTATACATACAAATAAACTCAAAATGGATTAATGACCTAAATGTAAGGCCAGATACTTTCAAACTCTTAGAGGAAAACATAGGAAGAACACTCTCTGACATAAATCGCAGCAAGATCCTTTTTGACCCACCTCCTAGAGAAATGGAAATAAAAAGAAAAATAAACAAATGGGACCTAATGAAACTTAAAATCTTTTGCACAGCAAAGGAAACCATAAACAAAAAGACAACACTCAGAATGGGAGAAAATATTTGCAAATGAAGCAACTGACAAAGGATTAATCTCCAAAATACGCAAGCAGCTCATGCAGCTCAATATCAAAAAAATAAACAACCCAATCCAAAAATGGGCAGAAGACCTAAACAATCATTTCTCCAAAGAAGATGTGCAAATTGCCAACAAACACATGAAAGGATGCTCAACATCACTAATCATTAGAGAAATGTAAATCAAAACTACAATGAGGTATCACCTCACACTGGTCAGAATGGCCATCATCAAAAAATCTACAAACATTAAATGCTGGAGAGGGTGTGGAGAAAAGGGAACCCTCTTGCATTTTTGGTGGGAATGTAAATTGATACAGCCACTATGGAGAACAGTATGGAGGTTCCTTAAAAAACTAAAAATAGAACTACCATATGACCCAGCAGTCCCACTACTGGGCACATACCCTGAGAAAACCATAATTCAAAAGGAGACATGTACCACAATGTGCATTGCAACACTATTTACAATAGCCAGGACATGGAAGCAACCTAAGTGTCCATCGACAGATGAATGGATAAAGAAGATGTGGCAAATATATGCAATGGAATATTACTCAGCTATAAAAAGAAACGAAATTGAGCTATTTGTAATGAGGAGGATGGACCTAGAGTCCGTCATACAGAGTGAAGTAAGTCAGAAGGAGAAAAAGAAATACCATATGCTAACACATATATATGGAATCTGAAAAAAAAATGTTTGTGATGAATCTAGGGACAGGACAGGAATAAAGACACAGACGTAGAGAATGGACTTGAAGACACGGGCAGGGGGATGTTAAGCTGGGATGAAGTGAGAAAGTAGCATTGACATATATACACTACTAAATGTAAAATAGATAGCTAGTGGGAAGCAGCTGCATAGCACAGGGAGATCAGCTTGGTGCTTTGTGACCACCTGAGGGGTGGGATAGGGAGGGTAGGAGGGAGAGGCAAGAAGGAGTGGATATGGGGATATATGTATACATATAGCTGATTCAGTTTGTTATACAGCAGAAACTAACACACCATTGTAAAGCAATTATACTCCAATAGAGATGTTAAAAAAAAAATACACATACACCCTAATATTCATTGCAGCACTGTTTATAATCGCCAAGTCATGGAAGCAACCTAAATGCCCATCGACAGACAAATGGATAAAGAAAATGTGGTACATATACACAATGGAATATTACTCAGCCATAAAAAAGGAACGATGTTGGGTCATTTGTAGTGTCATGGAAGGACCTAGGGACTATCATACAGAGTGAAGTAAGCCAGAAAGAGAAAAATAAATATCACTTATTAATGCATATGTGTGGAATCTAGAAAAATGGTACAGATGAACTGGTTTGCAAGGCAGAAATAGAGACACAGATGTAGAGAACACACGTATGGACACCAAGGGGGGAAAGCGGGGGTGGTTGGTGGTGGTGGTGGGATGAATTGTGAGATTGGGATTGACATATATACACTAATACATATAAAATACATAACTAATAAGAACCTGCTGTATAAAAAATAAATAAAATTCAAAAAAATAATAAAATATATTGGATATTTTTATAATTATAAAATTCCTTGATGAAGTGGACCTGCTGATACTTTTTAAATGTGTGTCCTATTCTATTTTTTTTTTCCTTCCTGACACCAACCAAATGTCCTACAACTTTATTCTGATATTAACTATATGTAATTAGTGTCAGTCTCCTCGGGTTTATGAACTCAGTCCCAAGATTTTCTCCACTTCAGACACCAGTTGCAAGTGAGGTGTGCAGGAGACCCACATTTCTGCATGGTTGAGTACAAATTCAAGGGTTCCTATGACCTCCCCTCAGGTTTGATATTTCACTAGGACAATTCACAGAACTCAGGAAAATTATAGCCAGATGGAAGAGATGCACAGGGAAAGGTATGGGGGGAGGGGTGTGTGTGTGCAGAGCTTCCATGCCCCCTCAGACCACACCATCCTCCCAGCACCTCAATGTGTTCACCAACCCAGAAGCTCTCTAAACTACATCATTTAGGGATTTTTATGGAGGTTCCATCATGCAGGCATGATTGATTAAATCGGCTGTTGGTGATAAAACTCAACCTCTAGCCTCTTTCCGCTCCCTGGAGTTCTGGGGGTGGGGCTGAAAGTTCCAGCCCTCTAATCACATGGTTGGTTCTTCTGGCAGCCAGCCCCCATCCTGAAGCTAAGATCATGGTTGCTCAAGTTGGACTGAGTTCAAGTCCCGCTTCACTTATCTGTATGTTATCTTGGGCAATCTACTTAACCTCTGTGCCTCTCCGTAACTATAGTAGAAGTACCTACTTCATGAATAAACTAAGTATGTATAAAATGATTAGAACTGAGGACACATAGGAAGCATTCTATTGATGTTGGTGATTGTTACTTTTGACATGAAATACAGGAGATGCCCATAGCATCTGATAATTTATGTTTGAGTATATTACAGCTGTAGTCAATACTGATTTGTAAATGATTTTTCCTGAATTGATAAAATGATTAATATCTTAATTTGGCTAATATTTTCTATGAAGAAATAAAATAATGGTTTAATATAACTAATATATTGAAGTATTCAAAACTACCAGTTCATATTTTTACACTAAAGTGAATAGACTGATATTTTAATATCTGGTTTTTGGTAAGTCAGTAGTTACTAACAATGAAGTTAGTGGCTACGGGTGTGATAATGAAATTAGTCATTGTGCAGCACTTAGGGTGTATTTCTTTTTCTTGAATTTATTAAAGACCGAAATCTTCAGACAAACCATATTGCAACATTTATAAAGCTACTGACCCCAGGCCCATCATATGACCTAAAGATTGACTGAAGAGAATCTTTATATATCTTAATGGTATGTCCAATAACTGTAGTCAAACCAAGCATAAAATAACAGGTCCTTTTCTCTTTAAAGTTATATTAACTCAGGAATTGCCTTAATGCTAATTTCTCTTAGGATCATTGTAAGGATTACTACACTGAGGCTAAGAATTTATATGAAATCCTGAGAGATTCATAGAGGCCTAGAAGTTGATTTTTTAAAAATTCTTAAGTTTAATTATTGATCAACATATATAAGTTTTTTTTTTTTTTAAGAGAGTGTCCCCTCAGCCCCCTTCAGTTTTTTAAGGACCTGGGACAAACCAAATTGTTCAGCTCTAACTCCCAACACTTTTATATGTGTGAAATCAGATTAAAATGAAGATGAAGTACAGCCATAGAAGAGGAAAATAATAAAACGGTCAATTCTGTTTGGTAGAGATGGCAGGCACACATTTTACACACTATATACTAGTACCTTGGGAGTTTTTTATGTATGTATAAAATAGAGCACATTTTTTCCCATCAGCCATCTCCCTGATTGATTACCTCGATATCTACTAATTGGAAGAAAATAGGAGAAAGTGATGCAACTTGCTATGCTAGGAAGAGCTGTGTCTTGCAAGAGAAAATTGTACTCAACTTCTAACGAACAACTTATAGAGCAGCAGTATGCTTATGGACCACACATGGAGAACAGCTCCAAATGGCACTACTCAGTATAGTGACACATATTTTGGACCCAGATGAGGATGCAGTCCTCAAGGCTTTTATTGAGTAAGTTATACATTATATGTGTGAGCTGCCCAACAAGACAACTAGAGCCATTTAGTAGTGGGGTACTATAGGATAGAAGCTACCAGTTAAACTCAAGAGATCAGACTGCCTCAGTTCAAATACCCAGCTCTACTGTTTAGCAGCTGTGGGGCTTTGTGTAAGTTGCTTAACTTCTTACTGTCTCTGTATTCTCATCTGAAACATGGGAATAATAATAACTACCTAATGGAGTTATTATAAGGAGTTAAGTATTATTCTTAGAACAATGCCTAGTACTTAATAATCACTCAATAAATGCTGACTATTTTTAATTTTATTATTTGGCAATTTAGTAATAAATTTTGTAGAGAATTCAAGAAAAAAAACTTTCCTATTTGATTTCTACTTTGTAGTGATTAGTACTGTTAACATATTTCAGGAGTCCTTGCCCTTTGGTACCTGTTTTCTATGTTTATCATTACATTATTTAAAAGTATGGAATTTGAAATATTTTGTAATCCATATAATTTTTAGGTATGGTCATGTCTGACTACATCAGGGAGAATGTTTATCAATAAGCATAACTCTGTAAAAATCCAATTTACCTCATTGTGTTCCTCATTAATGTATCCTGGAAGACTGAAAGATGGTAAATAGGAACCAGATGCTATGAATCTTTAACATATAGCTTCAAAGCCATTGCAGATTTTTTAACCTAAATACAATCACAAATATTTAGCTCACCAGAGCCACTGTAATGGAAGGATACATAAGTTAGAAAGCACAGAAGTAAGGCCATATTTACATTCTAACACAATTCTAGTGTTTAAATCCATGCTGAAAGCCAGCTTGTGGAAATACAGTGAAAAATTGGTTGATTTGTACTTCATATTTTTATTTCAAAACTTGCATGCTTAGATAAAGAACATTCAGTGTAATTAAAATTTTTGTTAAGTTCAATCCGGGAGCATTTGAAGTTATAGTTTACAAAGTACACATTTGAAAATTAAATTTTAGACTTTAGTGCTAACATATTGTAAACAACTGTACCTTTCCCACAGCCCCCAACACCAGTCCCAATATTGGATATCATAGTGGTCAAGAGTCCAAACAGAAAGGACAGGCTGCATGAGTTCAAATCCCAGCTCATATCCCTGCTGGCGGTGTGACTTTGACTTTGGGGAAATTATTTAGCCTCTCTGTGCCTCATTTTCCTCGTCTGTGAAACAAATTATGCTAGTACAGTACCCACTTCATAGGGTTTCTGTGAGGATTACAGAATGTATATATTCTGTATATATTGTATGTATATATATAAGGTGTCTCTCTATATAATAGACACACACATATATGCACAAGTGTGTATATATATGAGTGTGTGTGTCTCTATATATTATATGTATATAGAAAATATATAGCTGAAGAATTTCCATGCCCCTGTATTTGGCTTTCTCCTAAACCATTGTTACTCTTGCTGCCTTTCTCTAGGTATAAGGGGAGAGAAATCAGACTTTTCAATAACACCTTTACTCGCCTGGCCTGGGAAAAATAATGAAGCTGTTGAAATTTGTTTTTTTATAGCATTCCATCTCCCCTTCTGCACTCTTGTCTCTTTTCCAGTATTCAATATTCTCTTTTTAGCCACTCTTAAAAAATAATGCCTTTAAGCTGCCCGCACTGGTTTTCTAAAGTCCATTTCTCTAGTGCTTTTCTTCTGTCTGCCTTATCACAAAGTGTTAAAATAATAACTTCTTACCCTCTTGCCCCTTCCCATCAATTCAAAACTCTTTTTTCTTACGTGATCAGCACTTGGGACCACACCCACTGGCAAATACACGCTAAGGTGTGACCTACTAATAGCCTTACCTGTGGCTCCCTTCCTCTGATGGAAAAAAATCTGTGCCCCTGCACTGGAGTAGTGAAATTGGAATTTTGCATTTTGATTTGTATTAGTGGGTATGAGTGATTGGAGAGGTGGCTGACACCCTTGGGGTGAAGCTAACTGTAAAGAGAAGTAGATAGCCTCGGTGCTAATATTTAGTGAAAGTAAGTGTCATGGAAAGGTAAAGAGAAGAATCTAGAAACTAAGGTAGGTAAACATTAGCAGTCTTAGAGTCACTGTCTTTCATTCACTTACTTAGAGTACTATTTATTTCCTTTACAGCTCCTAAGCCACTATCTAAAATTGTCTTGTGTATTTGAATAACTTTGAGAAGGGGAGACATGAGAACACAGATATTGTGGGTCTTGTTCACCCACTGTATCTCCTAGGGTAGATGCTCAATAAATGCATGTTGACTACAAGAAATAGAAATGGGCCTATTTCCTTTTGACATCTTTTTGGCCTACTTGCCTCAACAGACATTTTTTAAAAAATTAAAAATTGAATTTTTGTGAATTTTAAATGAAAATTGATAATGAATAGAGAAGTTTTTAAAACCTATTCACACACAACTCTGCATTTTCAACCCTATTAAAATACACATATACACCAATTGCAGCGACATTATTCCTGGGGCCTAGAGAGAACCTGTAGGGAATGCACAAAAGATGCTAACACAGCTTTAAGTGATAGCAAAGCCAGAGCAATACAAATGGGTTTTAACCAGTTTTCCTCTCTCAGAGGTGTTTCATTGACCTTCTCTGGGATAGCCAGGCCTAGGAAATACCCACAGCTCCTTTGAAGAGTACTCAGAATATAACCTCACAACAAGAGCCATTTTAGGGGGAAGTAGTTGGGCAATAATATTTAAATAAATCAATGAATAAATGATTTCAAGCAGTTGTAATGTAACCTGATAAGCACCTTTAATCAGTTCTCAACCAATGTGTTAAGTAACTTCTCATTATCCAGCTGCAGAGAAATTACATTAGAGCCTTTGTGCAAAAATAATCTCTGGATGTGAAGACCAAGAAAGTTTAGTAAAATATATTTGATGACTAAGTGATAATAATATTGAGGAAAACAATACTTTGTACTTGTCTCTAGAGGATTAACTTCAATTACATCTAGTACCATATTTGACATTTTTAGAATTTTTCTCTTTCTGTCTCCACATAAATGATCACTGATAATGATTAAAATAAATTAATTATATGTTTTAAATTTTGTTGAAGGCATAAAATAAATAGTAGATCAATAATATTTCCAATTATACCCCAAGCTGAGTTCAAATTTTTAAACTTTGCTGAATTTCCATTTAAATAAAAATGTATGGAAGAATTATACATTCATTCTTTGGTCCCCTGATATTAAGGAGACCATTTTTGCTTGTGACTTTGTCTGGGTAGTTTCAGATTGTGTCAGTTGTCCCAGCATAATAATTCATAACACTGTCTTTGACTCTCAACAGTATTGTGCTTTGATTGGTACAGCATATGTACATCCTACCTAGTAGAGAGAATTTGTTTGTGATGTGCTTTTATAATCTAAAAAATTCTGGAACTTTTCAGGCTGTGATTCACATGTAGTGGTGCAAATTGTGTCCAGTCATAATAAACATCAGTTCTTCTGCCTGTTCATTCTTATCAATGCTGCTTTATGAGGCATTCCTCCAAATATTTTGCCACGTTCTTTAAAGTAGAAAGTATTACTCCTTTCTAACATGTTGTATTCAAAACATTCAAAAATGCAAGTCCACTTTTTCCCCTAACATATTAACATATCTAACATGTTAATATTTTCATTTGTGCAGTACTTAGGAGTTTGTGTTATTATTCAGTAGAGGAAAGATCTTTTGGAAGCTATAGCTTCATTAGGCAGCTTCATCCTCAGGTAAACTCTTGGCTTCTGGAAGCATCATCCTGGATGTAGCATAATGTCTGCTATGCAGTAGGCACCTAATAGATATCTGTTAAATGAATGAATGAGTAGCAATGATAGTTTTCTAAACTTTAAATATATATTAATTTATTTTAAGTTAATGGCATTATTTTTCAAGTCATCCAAGCTACAATGGGAATAATAAAATTCTTATTTGAAAAATAGCCAGTCACTAGTATCCACATTTCTTAGGTTACACTAAAGGAGAATTAACTAAATTACCCCAAGTGAGATATTAACTGAGAAACTTTAACCCATATATATTTAAATATGAAGGAAGACAAAAACAATGTGGAGGGGAGAGTACCCATGAAATAATTGAATTTCTTGTCATGGTGAATGGTGGTCCCATGAATTTCTTCAGACTTGCTGTTGGAAGCTTATCAATAATTATTCTGGAGCCTCTTAAAAATGTACTTTCCATGTTATGTTACAAATTTCTTTCATGTTCAGAGAGATGGCTTGTGATTTCAGCCTAACATCAATTTAAAAAATACACCATATTACAGAGGAGGAAAGCTTGGGACATCAGTAGGCCGTGAACTTTTCGGCCAGTAATTTGAAAGCAGAGTTTGAGAACTGCACTTTAAGGAATGGGCTTTCCTCTTTGATCATGTTATTAATCTTTCAGGAATTTAATAACACTTAAGCCAATTTTACAATTAAACTAAGAGGTAGTCAATAATTACAATAAACTATAAGTGTCTGTAATAGCATGTGATGGGAAAAGAAAGGATCAGAGTGGATCAGAGTTTTAAAAGTTTTTAATTCTTCAAGTCAATTGGAAGAGAATTATTGGCATAAAAATGGGCTAATTCAGATGAATTACCAAAAGGTGACCGGCAAGCCACTATCAAATTAAAATGATTGTTTGAAGCCCACTAGTCCCTTGATGTTGCAACTGAATCCCATCAAAGCACTAAGCTCTATATCCTCTTTTCATTCCTAACCACATTTTTGTATACCTGGTGATTTTTCCCCTACCTTTCTCACTCCTTTCTCTTAGTTTCATCTACCTCTTTTAGTTGTTAAAAAAGAGTATCATTTTATGTCCTTTTTTAAGAAAAAAACAATCTATTGGAGATAAAAGCATAGTTGCTTCAAAGTTCAATTAACTACATATTGAAATTGCTGGAATAAGTAAAAAATTGCCCTTACTAGGGGACCAAACCCCTCTCCCACTGTAACAGGAGAGACGACAGAAAACATGCATGTTGATGCAGCTAAGTTTGTAGGTCTGATGGCAGAAAATTGAGAGGATGCTGTTGGCTTTAATTTTTGTTGTGTAATGCTAAGGTTATTATATTGAGCAAGGGTATAGCCAGAGTTTTGAGATGAGTGGAGATTTTTTTGAAAAGGCTGCATGAGGACTGGAAAGAGAGCATTTGCTAGTGATACCTAGAAGTGTCCTAGACAGCAGAGTGAGCTGTTGATATTGGAGGCCACAGATATTTAGTGACACTGACATGCATTACTTATTTTCTCTAGCAAGGTACAGCTTTGCAGGTTTAGAAGGAAGACATTCAGTTTAAATCTGTGAGGGTGTATTATAGGGATAAGCGAGGGAGTTGAGGACATAGTAAGAGCAATTGATACGGTGCACTATGGAGTTGAATATGAGAGGAGATAAAGTAGAGATATGATTAGTGTATTTGACAGGGAGAAAGTAGAAGCATTAGAAATTGGGTACCTGGGCTTCCCTGGTGGTGCAGTGGTTAGGAATCCGCCTGCCAATGCAGGGGACACGGGTTCGTGCCCCGGTCCGGGAAGATCCCACATGCCGCGGAGCGGCTAGGCCCGTGAGCCACAACTACTGAGCCTGCGCGTCTGGAGCCTGTGCTCCGCAACGGGAGAGGCCGCGACAGTGAGAGGCCCCCGCATCGCGATGAAGAGTGGCCCCCGCTCTCCGCAACTGGAGAAAGCCCTTGCACAGAAACGAAGACCCAACACAGCCAAAAATAAATAAATAAACAAACAAACAAATAAATAAATAAATAAATTTATTTAAAAAAAAAAAGAAATTGGGTACCTTACTAAGATCTAAGACCTGGTGCAAGGGGGAGAAAAGCTGAGTTATAGAGCTAGGATAATGGACAGGTATGGTTGTTTGAGTTTCAGAGTTTGGCAGTGGACCAGTTGCAGGTTATGAAAAGAACCAGGATACAGAAAAAAGAGTTGGATGGTAAAGTGGAGTAGAAGTGAGGTTCACTGAAGATGAGGAAGCATGAGAGATTAAGCTTGTGCTTTTGGACTTTGAAGATACTGAAGGTGATATTAGCAATTGGTATACAGGAAATAATGCTGAGAAGCACGAAGCCTTGCGTGAATGTGGGGCAATGGCTAAGAGATTGATAGATAAATAGTAACAAGGAGATTTAGAGGGTAGAAAGCTGGAATGCAGCATAAGCCTTTAAAAATCAAAGGTTCTCATGGAATTCTGTAGGCATAAAGATCTAGAGGCATCATTGAGGATCTGGGATTATGATAACTAGTCATCTTGACTCTAACGTAAAACAGAATATGAGGAAATGAGCGGATTTTACCCATGAGTTCTATATGGGAAAACCAGGTTTGAATCAAGGCAAGGACATAGAGAAGATGTTCAGTGAAAATGTTCAGAATGCATGTCTCTTTGTTCTTCATGAAATACTTTTTTGGGAGTACTCTGTTTTTAGAAGAAGGAAAACCAATGTTTGGTCAGATGAGAGGAATTACAGAAATGTATGGAGATATGAATTTAAGAGAGAGAAAATGACCGACGAAGGTTACACCTTGGGTGGAAAGATAACAGGACTGAGAGAGGCATGCTGACTTAGCATACATCAGATTTCCTGCCCTGGTGAATGGGAGTGTGAGACCCTCAGCTTGCTCAGAACAGTCACCGATGGCCTAGTTTGGCATTTAAGCTAGGTTTTGACGAAGTGAGTAGGACTTTGCTTAGAAAAAAAGCATGGAAAGCTGTAACAGGCAGAAGGAATAGCACACACTAAGAAATACAACTATGAAAGTACTTTTCAAGTAAAGTGAATGCTGTAAAGTTCAGTATGGATAGAGCCACAGCATACGTGGGCAGGAGTAGTAGACCATAAGGCTCGATTGTAAAGGAGTAAAAAAGTTTTATCAATACTGGTGATTAAATAGAAACCATTTTTATCTTTCTCATCTCTGTAACCTCACTTCCTAGCATAGTTACTAACACATAGAAAGCACTCTGTTACTATTTGTTGAACAAATACATTTGTAGTTACCTAAAGCTTTGAGGAATCAACACATTTGAATTAGATTTCAAAAAAATTGAGAACAGACTGGAATGGGCCAAAAGCATTGAGGTGTAATTTAGTATCGGGACCAATATACAATTTTAGCCTCATGTTCAATAAGTCAACCAGCTAAGTGCAGAATGGTGTGGTGGTGTGGTGGTAAGCCGAGCTGAAGAGCAGTTTAGGACTGGAAAATGTAGGGGCTTTAACTGGCCATAGCCAAATATGTGTCAACACTGCCATCCAAAGGACCCAAATCATGGATCCCCAAATATATGTCGCTCACTAGAAGTTACAAAAGCAAAGTGGGTAAGAGCTCAGAAACCTACAAGTTAGTCCATACCTGGAGCATCGTTCTGAGTTCTGAGCACGTAATTTTATGATTCATATAGTGTAAGAACTATAGTTAGTGAGCGTTGGGATGGACCAAGGCAGAAAGAGATACAGGCTTTCTACTCCTTGCCTGCCTCCCCATCTCCATTCTAGGCAACCACGAGTTTGGGGGTCTCACTGGAGAGCTGCCAACAGATCTTTGAAGACAGTATGAAAGAAGCACATGTTGACTTTTAAACCTCTTTAAGAGTTCTTTATTTAATCTTCTATGTGTTCACTCTGTTTTGAGTACTTAGTATGTTTAATTGTATCATGTGACACAACCAGAGAGAAATAAGCCTATCTAAAACATTGTTCTGGGAGGGGCATTCCTTAACTCATTTTATCTCCTCTGAGCACCAAAATGTTGACTTTTACCAGCTAGCTGGGGTATATTTAGCAGCATACCTTAGAGTTAGTTCACTTGGTCCTGTTCTCTATCAGCATTTTTTCTGATTACCTTCTCTGACACATTAGGGAGGGCTATATTTTGATCTGCCAAAAGAAGCTACTGATTGTTTAAGAATTTTTTCCTTAAAATTTCCTCCTTTACCTTTACCTTTAATATGGAATTGTCAAAACATTGCCCAAGATGGTAGTGACATCACCATCACAGTAGCATAAGACATTCCTCGTTTTGTCCCCCCCATAACAACAAAAATTTGGCATTTATTTATCCACAAATAAAACTGCCTCTGTGGGAGTTGTGGGATCCAGTACCATACGCCAAGGGACCTGGAAAGAGTCTCGCCCACCTGTGCATCGGGTAATAGACTGACAGACCTCAGTACCAGCTGTGGACCCTGCAGTAGCCTGTGAACCAGTTCCAGCCCTCTCGGCAGTGGTCCAGAGCACCTGGAGAACACTGACCTGGGCAGTTACCCATGGAGGGACAAGAGAGGCTTTGTGGAAGTCTAGGTTTCCAGAGAAGAAGTTGTAGCACTCTGCTGGAGAGAAAAAAAATATGAGTTTGGATGAATTGGAGTGGATAAGGAGAATAACTTGACTTTGCCCACATCACCCATCCCCCAGGTGGCACAGCTTAGGCCTAAATGAGATCCATTTGGCCTGAGATGTCTCCCATGGGAGAAGGGAGAACTGGTGAATGAATGTGAGGCTTCTTCAGCTGTGCGGGATGCTGCCAAAGAGACTCATTTCTCTCTTCCAGCATCCAGAGTCCTAAACCGAGAGCTTCATGACTGGGAGGAAGAAGGAGATTGGGAAAGAGGCAGATATGATTCTGAGAGGGTATAAAAGGGATGTAGTTTCTGATGGCTGCACAGTGGACTTCATTAGGAAGCTTGCCCACGAGCCACTGGGGAAGCCTCATGTGTGAATTCCCCCAAATGGCCCATGGGTACCTGCAGTACCTACGTGCCTTCGCCCACTTCCCCCTACTCTGCTGCTGGCTCCTTATGGTCACTCCAGAAAGCAGGGAGAGTGAGCTTTGGTAGGAGGCTAGTAAGCATGCACAGAAAGCAGGCCAGGTTCTGTGGGCCACAGGGAAACCACTAAAAAGTCCCATGGTAGGGCTACATTCAGGAAAACAAAGAGAGGCTATCAGCAAGCAGCCTGGTGCACTGTAGGACTGAGAGAAGACATCCAAGCTTAAGAATTATGCCACAGTGGGAGCAAGAAGTATGGAGCAGGCATAGTCATACAAGGTCTGAGAAAGCCTCAAAATGCCTACCAGGACTGATGGAAGGTATTGTTACACTGAAGTCAGTTAATAAAGATTGGAGGAGGTGACTGCTAACTCAAGTGTGAAGACAGCAATACAGAACTCCAGGGAACAGGAAAAATCAAGGAAACATTATGAAAGATCACAGTAATCTTCCCGTAACTGAAGCCAAAGACATGGAGAGCCATGATTTACCCAATAAAGAATTTTAAAAAGCTGTTTTAAGGAAACTCAATGAACTACAATAAAACACAGAAAGACAATTCAATGAAATCATTAACACAATGAGAAATTTAACGAAGAGATAGAAGTCCTAAAATGAACCAAACAGAAATTTTGGAGCTGAAGAATTTGGTGAATGAAATAAAAAATGTAATAGAAAGCATCAACCACAGAATAGACCAAATAGAAAAAGAATCTGTGCATTAGAAGATAGGAATTTTGAAAATACCCAGTCAGAGGAAAACAAAGGAAATGATTACCAAGGGGAAAGAGGGGGAGGGATAAACTGGGAGACTGGGATTAACTTATACACATTACTATATATAAAATAGATAACTAATAAGAACCTACTGTATAGCACAGGGAACTCTACTCAGTACTCTGTAACGACCTATATGGGAAAAGAATCCAAAAAAGAGTGGATATGATTCACTTTGCTGTACAGCAGAAACTAACACAACATTGTAAATCAACTATACGCCAATAAAAATTAATTTAAAAATACTGCTGCATTCTTTTAGGGGCATGTGTTTTCTCACTACAAGCAGATATTATCACATAGTAAATGCTTATCTTCAGATGCCCTGCTTTAATATTTATTAGGTGTGTAACTGGGGCAATTACATAACCTCAGCTTCTTAAACTATAAAATGAGGATAAGTAGTAATGACCTATTTCAAGCATTATTATTCAATAATTTAGAATATTATCTAGTACACATGAAGTATCAGTAAATTTATTAAGAGTGTATTCTGAAATGTATCTTCATTTTCATATGACAGCCCTATTGTTCAAGAGCAATAAGATACCTCCCTACTCAAATCAAAGTTTTTAACAGAAAAAAAAAAAAAAGAAATGAAAAAGTAGCCTATGCAATGGAAGAAATTATTTGCAAACCATATATATGATAAAAGGGTAACTCATACAACTCAATAACAAAAACAATCTGAATAAAAATTGGGCAGAGGCTCTGAATAGACATTTTTCTAAAAACATACAGATGGCTAAAAGGTGCATGAAAAGGTGCTCAACATCACTAACATCAGGGAAATGCAAATTAAAACCACAGTGAGATAGCACCTCAAACCTGTCTTATCCAAAAGACAAGAAATAACAAGTGTTGGCAAGGATACAGAACAAAGGGAACCTTTGTACACTGTTGATGAGAAAGTAAATTGATGCATTTATGGAAAATAGTATAAAGGTTCTACAAAAAATTAAAAATAGAAGTATCATATGATTCAGAAATCCCACTTCTGGGTATATAGCCAAAGGAAATGAAAACAGAATCCCAATGAAGTATCTACACTCCCGTGTTTATTGCAGCATTATTCACAATAGCCAAAATATGGAAACAACCTAAGTGTCCATCAAGGACAAATGGATAAAGAAGTTGTGGTATATACATATATAATGGAATATTATTCAGCCATGCGAAAGAAGGAAATTCTGCCATTTGGGACAACATGGATGCAGCTGAAGGCATTATGCTAAGTGAAATGTCAGACATGAAAGATAAATAAGTGTATGATATCACTTATATGTGGAATTTTAAAAAGCCAAACTTGTGGAAACAGAGAGTAGAATGGTGGTTACCAGGGCCTGAGAGCTGGGGGAAATGGAGGGATGTTGGCCAAAGGGTAGAAATTTCCAGTTAGAAGATGCATAAATTTGAGGGATCTGGTGTACAGCATGGTGTCTATAGTTAACAGTACTGTATTATATACTTGAAAAATAAGAGAGTATATCTGACATGTATTCCTCACAAAAAGGAAATGGTAATTACGTGATGTGATGGTGGTGTTAGTTTATGCTACAGTGGTAATCATTTTGCAATATGTAAGTGTATCAAATGAACACCTGGTGCATTTTAAATGTACACAATGTTATATGCCAATTACATCCCAATTAATGTGGGAAAAAGTTTCCCATGGATCATCATTAAACATTCCCTACAAGCAGTAACTCAGCTATAATACACCTTCACCAAATTATGCCCCACTAGGGTACAAGTTCAAGGTACTGAGGTCAGCCTTGTATGTAAGAAGATGAGACCTTGATGATTCATATCTACTCACGCATAAGTGGTTGTGCCAGCAGAAAACACCCAAGTCATATATACTTTCAGAAAAGTGACTTTAAAGATAGTAGACACATTTTTAAAAATTAAAACTGTGGTTAAGAAGACTTTATGGTGGTTTTTAAAAAACTATAAATTATGTTCTAACTTATTCTACAAATAATTTAAGGTACCTTATAGCAAGCAAATATAATTTAGAAACAAAAAAGAAAATGAAGAAAAAATAAAGATATATGGAGCTACGGTTATGACATCTATGAAAACACATACCACAGTGTGCCATGCTTGTGAATAGTGGGCCACCAATTTAAGTTTTTTATCAGTCAATGAAAAAAGGAGAAGCAGACTCACAGACATAGAGAACAAACTAGTGGTTGCCAGTGTGGAAGGGGGAGGGGCAATATAGGCGTGGGGGAGTGCGAGGTACAAACTGTTGGGCGTAAGATAGGCTCAAGGATGTATTGTACAACATGGGGAATATAGCCCATATTTTGTAATAAATGGTAAATGAAAAGTAAACTTTAAAAATTGTATAAAAAATAAAAATGAAAAAAAAAGATGAACTCATAGGACAAAGGAATTATGTACGTAAAGAAATAGAGAAAACTTTTGCCATAAGAGCAATGACACCAAATATGTAGACAAAAGAAAGTCTTAAGATCACTTGAAAACTTAAAAATAGTACAAAAAAATAGATATTAATAACTGAAATGATGGAGATTTTAGGTTCATTCCTGAAGGATTAAACTGACAAAAACCAGTTCTTGTATGTATTGTTCTAAGTAAAACTTTCAACAAATGATATCAGATTTGGTACAGATTTTCCCTAGGTACAATAAGAGATAAATTTTATTCTAATTATTATATGACTATCACAAAATTGATGTTCACTTGAATATTTTACTCCTTGATTTACATTGAAGTGGCTTCTATTTCTGTTATATGAAACTAATGTTTTTATACTTGAATGTTATGACAGGTAGTCTTTGGCTATGACAAAAGTAAGAGAATGGTTTTATTTTAATATGCATAAAATGTCTTGTTCTGTGCCAAATGTTTTATACACTTTTCTGAAAATGGTAAATTACTTAACTAAAATATTAAAGAGTTATTTTACCACTTTCAGAAATTTCCCTGAAATAAAAGGTAAATAAAACAAGTAAATGATACAATAAATTAAGGGGAAATTTTTCATAAGTAGTCTAGTGGTTGCAGAACAGGAACCTATAATTTTGAATCTCATACCCAGTTCTGATTTTTATCACAGTATGCTCTTGAACAAATCTGTACTATCTGTACTGTAATTTATGCTCATACAATAGAAATCCATCTTGCCTTACATGAGACGATATTTTCAAAAGAGAGAATGATAAAAATACCCATTATGGTATTTAAACTAGAAATTTTTTATCATTTTAAGTAAACTTCAAGGAATGCCCTAAGTCACTATAGAAGCAGCTGAAATTCATCCAAAATGAATAAGACATCAGATAATTTGCTGACCCAGTCTTTTATTTATTAGACAGTGTTACCTTGAAAACCAATCCATTCATTCAACAAATATTTAATAAATGTCTGCTTCAAAACACTGTGCTAGGGCTTCCCTGGTGGCACAGTGGTTGAGAATCTGCCTGCCAATGCAGGGGACACGGGTTCGAGCCCTGGTCTGGGAAGATCCCACATGCCGCGGAGCAACTGAGCCCGTGAGCCACAACTACTGAGCCTGCGTGTCTGGAGTCTGTGCTCCGCAACAAGAGAGGCCGCGACGGTGAGAGACCCGCGCACCGCGATGAAGAGTGGCCCCCGCTCGCCGCAACTAGAGAAAGCCCTCGCACAGAAACTAAGACCCAACGCAGCCAAAAATAAATAAATAAATAAATAAATTTATAAAAACAAAAAAACAAAAAACAAAAAACACTGTGCTATTTTCAGTGCCAAAAATAAAATTATAGGTGACGTATTCTCAGCCTTCAAGGAGCTCACAGTCTAATAGCAGAAATTAGACTAATACAAATGTATTAAAATGAGACTTAAAGCAAGCTCAGGAAGAAGGAGGTGTTGGAGAAGGGAGAATTTAAGTATGAAGAGTTTTTTAAGTAGACAAAGTAAGTTTTTACTGCTAGTATATGAGCTGAAGACTGCCAAGAGATACCTTTTACTCAAAAATATCTCCCTCACTATCACTTTAGGTCCCAAAGGCTTTTATGTTACTAAGAGTTAAATGGCAGTTTAATCATTAAACACAAATGTCTCGGAAATTTAACATCTTCAGATCTAATGATTTTCTAGTATTCATTTTTGGTGTCCTAGCAAGTGAAGAATCTTGGGGTAATGGGAGGAAGAATATGACCTTGAAGAACAGAAGAGCACATAAAACAGATTCTGAAAGCTAGAGTGCTATGTGATATCCTTCTCAGTATTCATTTCTCTCAACCTGAGGTCCTGCTTTATGTGGCCAAATGTAGGATGCCAGCCCTGGAACCCTGGATCTTAAAGCTTGTTGCTTACTAGAACTTACTAAGCTTTCCCACCAGCGATTGCTGCCTGACTGTCTGCCAGAACGTTGGTAATATTATTGAGACTCTCATTGATGATCACTTACCCCAGGATGATCACCTACCACCTGCCCAGTGTTCCCAGAATTTATTTACTGAATCCCCCCAAATTTTCCTTTACCTTAATATTTAAATCTATTAAAAAATGACTGTATGTCCTGCTTGAAATAGATTCTTCAATATTCATTACATTATTTGGGTTCACTCTCATCTCCCATGAAACTGGGAGTCATCTTGGACTCCTCCCATAGTCTTGCTCCCAATTTCTGGTCAATTGCTAACATCTACCTATTTTACATCATAAATATATCCAGAACGCGTTTTTTTCCTATCCATCTTCAATGCCATTTCCCTATTTGCACTCTTCTTTATCACTGTTCTGACCTCCTTTATTTTTCCACATTCTGTCTACGTAATTCAGGCCCTTAGCATCCTCCTCCCCAAACTACCCTGTAAGCATCCCTTTATTTAAAAAAAAATCATATTGCATTCTTCTAAATCTCTTTTCTTTATTCTGACTTTTATCCAGTTTGTCCTTCAACCATATTCAAGTCCTTTTAAGGGAAATATTTTAAAAATACATTAAATTTTCTATATTATTTTCTATATGTCATTCATACTGGAAAGTTTATTTTATGTTATTAAATCTATTTTTGAGGAGAATTTTAGATATACACATATATGTAGAGAGAATATAATTAATCTATTTTTGAAACTAGCACTATTTACTAGAATTTTTCAGGTTGAAGTTATTGCTATTTTTTATTGAAAGTTTTTGTATTATAGTCTTTCTAAAATATTTTTATTACAAAACAATATATATTTATTTAAAAAGTTAAAAAATAAAATTGTGTGAAATAAAAAGCAAAAGTCTCTCTGTCTATATCCTTAATATACTCCTTGGAGTAAGCTACTAAAAATATTATGGTAGTCATTCTTTCAGACATTTTTTAATAGAAAATGTATATAATTTTTATATATGTACACAAACATGTACTTTCTACACATAAATGGAATAATATATTGTGACCTTTTTAACCATTTATCAATATATTTTAAATATCACTTCACTTGGTGGATATAGATTTACCTCATTACTTTAATATATGGATGTCCTATAATTTATTTAACCAGGTTCCTATTGATGGACATTTAGATTTTTCCCAATTATTTACCTTTATCAAAATGCTACAGTGTTTACACAGCAAAGGAAACCATAAACAAAATGAAAAGACAACCTATGGACTGGGAGAAAATATTTGCAAACAATGTGAGTGACGAGGGCTTAATTTCCAAAATATATAATCAGTTCATATAACTCAATATCAAAAAACAAACAACCCAATCAAAAAATGGGCAGAAGACCTAAATATATATTTCTCCAAAGAAGACATACAGATGGCCAAAAACACATGAAAAGATGCTCAGCATTGATAATTATTAGAGAAATGCAAATCAAAACTACAATGAAGTATCATCTCACCCCTGTCAGAATGGCCATCATTAAAAAGTCTACAAATAAATGCTGCAGATGGTGTGGAGAAAAGGGAACCCTCCTGCACTGTTGGTGGAAATGTAAATTGGTGCAGTCACTATGAAAAACAGTATGGAGGTTCCTTAAAAACTAAACATGGAGCTACCATATGATCCAGCAGTCCCAGTCATGTGTATGTCTGGACAAAACTATAATTTGAAATGATACATGGACCCCTATGTTCATAACAGCACTATTTACAATAGCCAAGACATGGAAGCAACCTAAATGTCCACTGACAGGTGAATGGATAAAGAAGATGTGGTATATATATACAATGAAATATTACTCAGCCATAAAAAAAGAATGAAATAATGCCATTTGCAGCAACATGGATAGACCTAGAGATTATCATACTAAGTGAAGTAAGTCAGAAAGAGAAAGACAAATATATGTGTAATCTTATATGTGTAATCTTAAATGTGATACAAATGAACTTATTTATGAAACAGAAATAGACTCACAGACATAGAGAATAGACTTGTGGTTGCCAAGTGGGGGGGGAGGTGGAGGAGGGATGGATTGGGATTTGGGGATTAGCAGATGCAGACTATTATATATAGGATGGATAAACAACAAGGTCCTACTGTATAACACAGGGAGCTATATTCAATATCCTGTGATAAACCATTCAGATATATATATCTGAATTACTTTGCTGTACACTAGAAACTAACAAACTAACACATTATAAATCAACTATACTTCAATAAAAAATAAATTTTAAAAATGTTACAGTGAATATATTAATATATTTGCTTTCTTTTATTAGTATATTAGTATAGTAAATTCTGAGAAGTGGATCCTTGGGCTAAACTATGTATATTTTAAATTTTAATAGATATTTCCAAATAGTCCTCCCCAAATTTTACCAACTTACATTCCTAAAAATGGGCTATGAGATTTACTGTACTCAGCTACCACAGGCTATTATCAAACTTCTTTTTTATCTTTTCAAATTCCCAAATGAAAAATGATACCCCACTATATTTTTACCTGTACAGTTGACCCTTGAACTACACAGGTTTGAACTGTGTGGGTCCAGTTGTACGTGGATTTTTTTTTCCAATAAATATGTACTGCAGTATTACAAGACTTGCAGTTGGTTGAATCTGTGGATGGAGAACTACCAATAAGGAGGGCTGGAGGGCTGACTATGAATTTAAACCCTGATTTTTCAACTACGCTGGGGGGAGTTGGCATCCTTAACCCCCACATTGTTTAAGGGTCAACCGTACTTATTAATGAGTGATGTTGAGCAACTTTTCACATATTTATTCATGACAAGAAAATTGATCAACGATTTTCAAATTACTGTAGTCATTAAGACCACTAAAATTCAAGGATGTCTTTTGACCTCCAGGAGACTTTCTTTTTATCTATGCCTAGAAGATCATGTTCAAACACCCTCTAAGACATGAAAGAAGAGTGATGTGTAGATATTTATTTGAGAACAGATGAAATATTTTGGATTCATGTTGGACAAGGAAAGACTGAGAGAAGAACTGACTTAAATTTCTAAGACCATGGACACTATGATAAATTGAACATAAACTTCCTCACTCTGATGAAATGTTATAATGTGTTCATTATTGGGTGAGTGCTTTGATTGGGCAGGCATGTTAGTTAAGAATGGAAATTGACTTGGGTGATTTTTTTTTACACTAATCCACAGATATCTGAGAACATATATACCACTGAGTTTACAACAGCCAAACCTTGGAATTAACCCTGGAACACTCACTTCTCTTGAAATGCAATAGTGGGTGAGATCATTGAAGGAGAATACAGCCTAGAAGGGGAAATACCTAGGACAAACTCTGGAAGAACTCAAACTTCTATTTAATATAGTATTCTCTTCTACTTTTCTTGCAACTCCATCTTTGTTTCCTTTGCAGGTTAATCTTTCTCTTTCCAGCCATAAAATGTTGACCTTACTGAAGGCTCAGTTCTAAATTGTCTCAACTTTTCACTTTATGCTTTTTTTCTGGATAATCTAATACCATGCCCATTGATTCATACATTATTCACACACCTATGTATACATTTATATATCTAGCCCAGAGTTTCTCAACCTTAGCATTATCGATAATTTGGGTGCGTTTTTTTTGGCATGGAGATCTATCCTGTGCATTTTAGGATGTTTGGCAGAATTCTTGGCTTCTCCCACTAGATGCCAGTAGTAACCCCCATTTGTGGCTATCAGAAACATTTCTAGACATTGTCAAATGTTCCTGAGGGGCAAAATCACCATTGATCTAGCCTAAGGCTTCTTTTAGCCCCATATATACAAATATCTAATTACCATGCCTCTTGAGTGTTTCAAGGAGCCTCAAATTCAACATGCCCCAAACAAAACTAATTGTGGAACTCCTGTCTCTAAACCTGGGTGTTTACCAATCCTTGCTAACTCAATGAAAAGCACCACACCCTCTGACTATGCAAACCAGAACCTAGATATCTCTCTTTTTCTAGATGTATTCTTTATCTACTGATGTGTAACAAATTACCACAAATTTAGTGGCTTAAAACAGCACACATTTATTATGTCACAGTTTCTGTGAGTCAGGAGGAGTCCGCACACAGCTTAGCTGACTCCTCTGCTGAGGATCTTACAAGGTTGTGATCAAAGTGTCAGCAGGGCTTTATTCTTTTTTTTTTTAATACATTTATTTATTGTATTGTTTTATTTTTGGCTGCATTGGGTCTTCATTGCTGCGTGTGGGCTTTCTCTAGTTGCAGTGAGTGGGGGCTACTCTTCGTTGTGGTGCGTGGGATCCTCACTGTGGTAGCTTCTCTTGTTGTGGAGCACGGGCTCTAGGTGTGCGGGCTTCAGTAGTTGTGGTGCGCAGGCTCAGTAGTTGTGGCCCACAGGCTAAGTTGCTCTGCAGCATGTGGGATCTTCCTGGACCAGGGATAGAACTGTATCCTCTGCATTGACAGGCGGATTCTTAACCACTGCGCCACCAGGGAAGTCCGCAGCAGGGCTTTATTCTCGTTTGAGGGCTTGACTAGGTTAAAATTTATTTCAAGTTCCTTTTGGTTGTTGTTGAAGTTCATTTCCTTGTGGCTGTGTGACTGAGGGCCCTGACTGTTTGCTGGCTGTTGTTTGGAGGCTGTCCTCAGGTCCTAGAGGTTACCCACAGTTCCCTGCTCTATGATCGTCTCGATAAGGAGTTCACGGTATCTGGTATTTGCTTCTTCAAGGCCAGAAAAAGAATCTCTCTCCAGTCTGTTAAGACAGCCTTCTATGACATAATGTAATCAAGAGTAAAATCCCACTACCTTTGCCATATTCTATTAGAATCAAGTCACAGGTCCCACCTGTATTCAAGGAGAGGGGATTATATAAGAACATGACTCATTGGGGGTCATCTTAGGGTGTTACTGCCTCCCTAGAAAATCAGTCCATTACCAACACGTGAATTTTATCTTAACATGTTTATCTATATCTACCAGCTTCCATCTGTCTCCTCCTCAGCCTTTCTTATGAACCTGTTCCAGTCTATCGTCATCATTTATCTGGACTGTTGCAGTGTCTTCTTTAATGAGTTTGTCTATATCCACTCTGGTCTTCTCCAATCCATTCTCTACCATATAGCCAATGTGATCTCTTTGAAATGCAAATATGTTCATGTCCCCCTTTTGCTTAAAGCTTTCCAAAGGCTTTCAAGAGTTCCTGATGGATAAAACTCCTTATCAAAACTTCCAGGGCTCCTGCTAACTGGTCATTCCTATCAAGATCCCTGGTCTCCTCCCTCACTGCTCCCCTTCACTGTGTCTGCTCCAGTCATTTCAGCTTTTTTCAGATCCTTTTCTTCCTTCTGCCACAGGGTCTCTGTATACATTTTCTTCCTTCACCTAGAAAGATTTTACCTCTCATCATCACCCAGCTCACTTCCTCAGAGAAACTTTCTGACCTCTATGTATATAAACTCTTCTTATGACAAATTCCTCCTCTTGGAGTTTATAGCGGTCTCAGTGTTATAAATGAGTTTATGGTTAATTGAATAATGTCTCTCTCTTCCACTAGACAATAAGCTTTATGAAGGCAGGGACTGTGTCTGATTTTGCTTACTTTTTAGCCTCTGCATGAAGTACTAGGTCTGACATATAATAGGCATTTATTGTTTTTTTATAATTAATTTTTATTGGAGTATAGCTGCTTTACAATGTTGTGCTAGTTTCTACTGTACAGCAAAGTGAATCAACTATACATATACATATATCCCCACTTTTTTGGATTTCCTTCCCATTTAGGTCACCACAGTGCATTAAGTAGAGTTCCCTGTGCTATACAGTATGTTCTCGTTAGTTGTCTATTTTATACATAGTGTCAATAGTGTATATGTGTCAATCACAGTCTCCCAATTCCTCCCACCCCACCTCTTTCCTCCTTGGTGCCCATATGTTTATTCGCTACGTCTGTGTCTCTATTTCTGCTTTGCAAATAAGATCATCTATACCATTTTTCTAAATTCCATGTATATGTGTTAATATACGATATTTGTTTTTCTCTTTCTGACTTACTTCACTCTGTATGACAGTCTCTAGGTGCATCCACATCTCTACAAATGACCCAGTTTCATTCCTTTTTATGGCTGAGTAGTATTCTATTGTATATACGTACCACATCTTCTTTATCCATTCCCTCCTCTGTTGATGGACACATGATAGGCATTAAATTTTTTTTGTTGTTTTAGTAGATGAATAATTGATCAGAGAGATAATTCAGGAAACTGCAATCATATAGGAGATATGGATACTTTGTTTGGTTTTTAATATCAGCTGATTCTAGAATGAGAACAGTACATACATGTACTACTTAGCAGTCATATATCTAACAGTTTTTGAGGGTCAGGAGTCCGGGCATAGCTCAGCTGGGTCCTCTGCTTGGGATGTGCTATGATTTGATTGTTTTATACCCTACCCCCCATTCATATGTTGAAGTCCTAACCTCCAAAGATGATGGTGTTAGGAAGTGGGGCCTTTGGGAGGTGCTTAGGTCATAAGGATGGAGCCCTCATGTATGGGATTAGTGCCTTATAAAAAGAGGCTCCAGAGAGATCTCTGGCCCTTTCTACAATGTGAAGACACAGAGAGAAAATGCTGGCTATGAACCAGGAAGACAGCCCTCTCCAGAGAATGCAGCCATGCTGGTGTCTTCATCTTGAACTTTCAGCCTCCAGAACTGTGAGAAATACATTTCTGTTGTTTATAAACTACCCAGTCTGTGGTATTTTGTTACAGCAGCCCAAATGGACTAAGATAGGCTGCAATTAAATACTCTGCAAACTTCAACTGAGATGAATTGCTCAGCAATTTTAATCAAGAAATTAAGAAAGTGTATTCATTTGGAAAGTAGCTTGAAAGACTACATTTTGGCATAGAAAATAGAAAATTCATTATATAATACTGAACAGAAGTTCAAAGTAAAAAATAACTTTCTATTCCTTTAGGGCCCCAAATCTTTCTACTGCCCAGTTAAAAAAGTCTTTCATGCAAATTTGACTAGTACGTAGTAAATCAAAAATCATAAATCTCTAGAGGCTAGTGACATAGTTTCTACTATTTATGCTAATGTGTATTTATTAAAGAGCAAATTTAAATTAAAAACCTGTGTGTCATCTCTTCAATATCATTCTGTCTTAGCAATTAAAAGGGAAGTGAAACCTTCTAAATATTCTAATGATTTTTAATAATGAGTATAGATTTTTTGCATTAGTACAATCTTACAATTGCAATTTATAACTTTAAAATCAAATGAGGTATTGCCATTTTTTAATGGGCTCTCTTGGTACTTTGTTGTTTTAGTAAATAAGGTTATTCTACAGTTTGTAAGGTATATACTGTGATTCTAATTAAAACTGACCAACAAACATAAACAAATAGACAAATAGACAAGCAGAATGGATTTACTTAGCTGTTCTATTGCATCATGTCTTACATCCCTTTTAGTTCCCAGTCTAGCCAGCACTGTACGCATCCTAAGAGCCTAACATCTAGTTTTTGAATAAACACGTATATAAGGCCTTTATTTTGAGATGTTACAATTAATTAGACAAAAAGTGCACTTTGAACTTTTTCCATCTCTTTCCAAAGTACAGTGTACAAGGGCAAGATATCAGCTGTGTGGCCTTGGGGCAGTTACTTAAATTTTTCAAGCTACATTTTCCTCATCCAGTACCTACCTCATTTATTATTGCGAGGATCAAATGAGATAAAGCACACAAGTGCTTAGTAGAATGCCTAGTTCATACTAAACATATTCAGGTAATATTAGCAGTTGTTATTTGCTCTTTATATAAATTCATCATCATCTTTCAGAAATGTGCTCCTCAGTGCTACATCATGCTTGCTTGTCATGGAATCATTGGGGACTTGCTAGTAAAAATTTTTAATCTTAACAGTAACATTTGTTTCTGTAAAAAATATTATCCTACTCAGATTAGAAGCAGTTTTCATGACAGATTAGCATAGGAAGAGACTTGGAGGGTTTTATAAGAATTTGTCTGTGACCTTTTTCCGTTTATTGCATCTTTCCTTACAACGTTTGCCTATGTAGGTGTTGGCAATGAAGAAGCAAAAGAAGGGCATAGGGCCTTATTTGTATTCCTAAAATACCACTTGTTTCATTTATCCACCTTTTACAAAAGCCCTTAACGACTTTCTGTTGTTTAGAGGACAGTGTGCAAAGCCAAAATCAGAGAGTGAAGGTCCCTCTATAATCAGGCCTTCCCCATCTTTCACCAGTGATTCCTCTTTCTCTTGTGCATGCTGCCCTAGCAGGATTGGTCTGCTCTCCATTTCACTGGAACTGCATAACCATTCTCACATCTGCACTGCCATTCATGCCCTTTCCTTTCCTGGTGTGCCCCCTCTGTTTCAGAGTTTATTAAGTCTTTATGGCTTCTTATGATTGCTTTTGCCAACATTGTGTGTATGCTTGAAAAGAAGGGATACTCTATGATGTTGTTATATAAAGAAAAGAATTGTTGGAGAAGGGTGGTTAAAGAACTTAGCCATCTCAGACCTTGAAGAAGAGAATGATTGCTGTCTTCTTGGTTGACAGATTTTGTGATCTCTGCATTAGGCTTGCAAGCAGCTGGGGGTGGCTATCACCCCTAACTTCCTTCTCCTATTTCCTGATTCAGAGCCCCTTCTACATTTTGGTTAATGGACAATTCTTGCGGTCTGGTAGATTATTTATTAAGATTTCTGGTTTCTCGTGTGGCTGCATTTTTCACTTTGTTGTGTGTTATTCTCATAAATAAATGGAAGGAGGTACATCGGAAGCTGCTCGATAGTTTTCATCTTACTGGAAGCCCTTCCATATTTGAATTTAATGCCAATCCTTAGAATTCCTCTAGCCCTCTTTTGAGCCCATTAGACCCTCTCTCCTATATTTGCAACCTCATTCTGCTACTGGATCTTTCCCTACAACATGCTTATGCCACTTTGTTTGAAAAGAAAAAGGCAAGTACTTTCCTGTGTCTCCTTCCAGCCATTTTTCTTTAGAGTCATGGTTCATGGAACCTTCTGAGTCTAATGTCTAAGTGTCTCCATTTGTAGTGGACATCATGGAGAGATGGTTAGATCCCTGTCTTATTCTGTTCACTCTGCTTTAACAAAAATGCCGTAGACTGGGTGACTTGCAAACAACAGAAATTTATTGCTCACAGTTTTGGAGGTTGGCAAGTCCAAAATCAAGGCTGTGCAGATTCAGTGTCTGATGAGAACCCGCTTCCTGGTTCATAGAAGGCTGTCTCTCACTTCGTCCTCACATGGCAGAAGGAGCAAGGGAGCTCTCTGGGGTCTCTTTCATAAGGGCACTAATATCATTCCTGAGGGCTTCATTCTTATGACCTAATCACTTCCTCAAAACCCTACCTCCTAATACCATCACACTGGGGATTAGATGTCAACATATGAATTTGGGGGGAACATAAACATTTGTCTATAGCAACCCCCTTTCAGATCAAGGCCCTTCTTCTCCAGCTGTGGGGAGATTATTGGCTGCTATAGCCTCACAGTTGAGCTCCTCTCCAGGAATTGCCCTTACAGAAGGACGCTGCCTGGCTCACCTCCCAGGCCTACTACCCAGACCTCACGCACAGCCCACATCCAATAACCAGTTGATGTCAGGATATAAATGTCTGGTCTTCTTGCCTTGAATTGGAATAACTCTGAAGAGCTATAACGTCTCTGTGAGACCCCTTTTGCAACCGCAGTATAGTTAAACTTTTCCCCTTGCACATTCCTTTACAGCAATGATGAGAACACTCACCAATAAGCCTCGTACACATAATCCTAGAAGCTCAAAGTCTGATTCTCAGAGAATTCAACCTACTACTCTTGGCAATATTCCTTTCTTCTAGAAAAAAATCTTTCCTGTTTTCTGCTGATAGTTATTAAGTTCTGCTGTTCCTGTCACTTCACCACCTTACACCCTAAACTAGAGCCTTACACAGTTAAGAACATCTCGTGTTCCAGAAACATCTCATGCTGTTTCACACCTCCCACTCCCTGGCTTTGAACTTGCCCTTTGTTTTCCCTTCAGAAATGCCACATCTCTCCCACATTGCATTGCAGTTCTCATTATCTTCCAGACCCAGATCACAATCACTGCCAACCTACTTCCAAAAATGTGAATTTGCATTCTCTCTTGTGCAACATTGTGTTTTTAATCACAGTGTCCCGCATTGTATTATAATTATTTACATTCCTGTCATCTTCATTAAACTGTGTGTTTCTTGATTTATTTATCTTGGCATTCCCAGCTCTTAGTATGGTATCTAGAGTGTAATAGATAGCTAATAAATGTTTTTTGAATGAGTGGATGAATGAATGCAGTGGCAGAGGAGAGAGAATCAAGAGATAATTTAGGCACTAGATTTGATAAAGCTTCATAACTGTGGGCCTGTGGGAAAGAAAGGAGCTATCTATCGGTACATTTGTGTGATAGCCAGGTAGAGATATCTAGAAGAATCAAAGAAATAGGAGAATAAAACCTGTAAAAGAAAGGTGGAACCCCCGCATCCAGATTTGGGAGACATGTATTAGCACTTTTGTTCTGTGATTGTTTGGAAATTAAATGCTAGAGTTCCTTCTCCTTGGGAAACATTTACTCTCATGTCCTTAATTACTGTAACTAAGGACCACCAAAGCTTTATTTCAAGTTGACTACGGTCTTTTCATGCCCATATATCCAACTGCCTATTAGATATCTCCTCTTGAATCCATTAAAAATTTATTTATTGAGCACCTACTATGACCAGGAACTTTTCTAAGTGATAGGAATAGTGATCAAAACAGACCAGTTTTTTTCATGTATTTTCCATTCCATACAAGGATATAGATGATTGACACATAAATAAATGCATAGTATAATTTCAGGTAGTGATGAGTACTATATTATGAAGAAAAATAAGAATGTTTAAACAGTTAGAAAGGGGCAGTGTGATATTTTAGGTAGGCTCAGGATGGGTTTATCAGGGAAGACCTTCCTAATAAAGTGAATGAGTATAGCAGCGAGCTATGCGGATATCTGATGGCAGAGTGTTCCAGACAGAAAGAGGAACATGTACAGAGCCTTGAGATGGGAGTGTGCTTGGCTTGTTTGAGAAATGGCAAGGAGAACGGTGACAGCATAGTTAGAGATGTGATCAGAGAGGCTAGTTGGAGGGGCATGACCTTGGAGGCTATGCCCAAGGTCATATCTAAAGATTTTGGATTTCATTCTGTGTGAGATGGGAGGTCTTTGGAGGGTTTTGAGCCAAGCAATGACACAATCTGACTTAAATTTAAAGGGTTCACTCTGGCTGCTATATTGAAAATCAGTTATAAAGGGACAAGGAGGCCAATGAAGAGACTGTTGCAATAATCCCAAAAGAGTCCTTATCTTGGACTAGGATAAGAGAAGAGCAAATGGTGAGCAATGGTCAGATCAGATTCTGGATATATTTTGAAGTTAGAGCCTGTAGGCTTTGCTCATGGACTAGATGAGAAGAGACAAGGGTTCTTCCTGGATTTTGGCTTTGAATATTCTACAGTAACCTTAAAGACAGTGTATTCAAAACTAAACTCATCTTATTCACTCCAGCTCTCATTCTGGTATTTAAATTTCAGTGTCCCAATATCTCTTGCTTATTCTGACCACTTTTTACTCCTTTCTTGGTCTACGCAAACAATTCCTAAATCCTGCCACTTTTACTACCTTACTGATATCAAATACATTCACTTCTATTCACTCACTATCTTATTTCAGGCCATGGAACTACCTTGTTTGGATTACTCCCACAAACTTTCTCTATCTGCCTTCAGAATATCTTCATTTCAATCTACTCTCTGCATGTAGCCAAAACAATCTTTCTCAAACTCAATGAAACATTTCAGTGACTTCTGTGATCTGGCAACAGTCTTCTTCTCTCTTGCTGGATTCTTCAAGCCCCAGTCTCTTGCACCTTTGCCTGAACCATATTCTCTTACATCCAGCCCTTTGCATGTGCTGTGTTCTCTGCTCATAGGCTCTCTTCCAATTCCTTCCTGAGAATAGGTATGACTCATGTCTCATGCCTCAGTTTAGTCATGTGAACAGTTTGAGAAACCTTTCCTGGTTCATTTTTATAGTATACTGCATTGTATAAGACAAATAATGTTCTTATTTTCTAAACATGAACTAGCATAGTTGAATTTTCAAAACAGTACTCACTGCTTTTGTATCTCTGTGTTGGATTGTTTATTTCCTCTCAATCTGTGCTGATAGTTTCACTCATTTACAGTAAAATTAGTTGGCCATTTGGGTCACCCTAATGTGGTTTAATCATTGCTGGAATACAGTCATGTATTTCACATGAACACATTTTTATCCTGAATTTTAGCAGAGAAACATTTTAAAGAGCTATTTTGGAACTGCTGTGTTTATTTTTAGTTTTTGTTTTTCTTTTCTGTGTGCATGGAGAGAGTCTAAGGACTTCTTGTTCACCTGTACTTGCTAACTCCCTGTTTAGACACAGGGCCTTCCTTTCGTTGGCAAACAAGGTAGGTTGTAAGAAAAACCCAGGGAGGTGAGGGGACCTGTGGACCCAAAGGAAGGACAGTGAATTACATACAAATTAACTGAATTAAAAGACAGCAGATTTTCCTTTTTCTAATATGGTGCAAAATTTTTAAACACCTAATCTCTTGTTTTGAAAGCAGTATTTGAACACAGTGAGGGAAAAAGAATGTGACCTGAGGGAAGAAATTGTATAAATCACCAAGTTGGAATATTTTCCTTACAGACTATAAATACTAATTTTTAAAATGCATGTGAGTTAGCAAAGCAAGTCACACGTTCACTAGTATGGTGAGAATATTTATGTGAAATACACAAGGAGTTTCAACTTCTAGATGTTTGCTTTGGAATGTGATTGCAATGACATCACAGATATATTTGAAAATATGTCTGAAACTATGATCATAGTGTTTCAAAATTTGAAATGCCAAGAGTAGCAAAATATATCATGTTAATATTGGTGATTTCTTTCAGAAATAGTATAGATTTTATTTGTAAGATATAAATACTTCCTGAAACAGTCAAGTGAAATGTTTTTAAGATAATATGGGTACCCTGCTACCAAGTTGATATTTTCTAGAGAATATCATTTGTAGAAATCTTATGCAAAAAAGAAAGTCATTTAATTAAGCTGTAATCTAGTTTTCTTTTTCTGTTTCTGATCTATAAGGCATTTCTTCTTTTTTATTAAATAATGATGTCTATCAAGCCACTCAACAAGTATTTATGGAGTATCTCCTATGTGCCAACCATGTTCAGGCACAAGGGTTCATCAGTTAACAAAAAGTAAAGTCCCTACTTTGATAGAGGCTACTCTGTGGAGGGAAGAGAGACAATAAATAAGTAACAAGACAATGTGTTGTATGTTACAAGGATGATAAATGCAGAGAAGAAAAAGAAAGCAGAAGAGGTAGGATACGGAATGCTGGAGGAGAGGGGCTGGGCTGCCATTTTTCATAGTGTCCCCCAGCAATGCCTAATCAATATGATGAGAGTGAAGAAGAGAAGAAAGAAAACTGAGGAAGAAAGCCAAGCAAATTTGGGGGAGAAAGTGCTCCAGGCAGAGTGAAAGCACGTACAAAGAGCTTGAGGTGGACGTGTGCTCCCAGGAGTGGCTACAGTGGATAAGTAGTAGTAGAGCCGATAGGAAATGAGATTCAAGATCTGTGATGTGGGAGTGGGTGATGGCACAGATCACATAGGGCCTTGTGATCAAGTTTGAATGTCAACATACAAACTTGAAGTTTTGTTTCGGAAAAAGATTGGAATCTTTTAGATGGTTAAAAGCAGAGGCAAAAATGGTTTACATTTTAGAATATGACTGTGGCTGTTGTGTTGAGAGGCAAAGGAGGAAGTGGAAAGACCAGTTAAAAGTCTAGTTTTATAATCTAGGCAAGAGTTGAGGATAGCTTGACCATGATGGTAAGAAGGTGGAAATAGGAAACCATGGCCAGGTTCCAGATATATTTTGAAGGTAGCTTTCAAAAAACTTCCTGATGTCTTAGATGTGAAATGTGAGTGAAAGAAAGGAATTGTGAATTATTTAAATTTTTTTACCTTTATATTTCTTTTTTATCATTTTTAAAAATTTTATTGAAGTGTAGTTATTTTTACAATGTTGTGTTAATTTCTTCTATACAGCAAAGTGACTCAGATATAGATATATATATATTCTTTTTCATATTCTTTTCCATTATGGTTTGTCACAAGATATTGAATATAGTTCCTTGTGCTACACAGTAGGACCTTGTTGTTTATCCATCCTATATATAATAGTTTGCCTCTGCCCATCCCAAACTCCCATTCCTTCCCTCCCCTACCTCCATCCCCCTTGGCAACCACAAGTTTGTTCTCTCTATCTGTGAGTCTGTTTCTGTTTCGTAGATATGTTGATTTGTATCGTATTTTAGATTCCACATACAAGTGATATCATATGGTATTTGTCTTTCTCTTTCTGACTTAATTTGCTTAGTATGATAATCTCTAGGTCCATCCATGTTGCTGCAAATGGCATTATTTCATTCTTTTTTTATGGCTGAGTAATATTCCGTTGTGTATCTATATATATACTGCATCTTACTTATCCATTCGTCTGTCAATGGATATTTAGGTTGCTTCCATGTCTTGGCTATTGTAAATAGTGCTGCTATGAACATAGGGGTACATGTATCTTTTCAAATTATAGTTTTGTTACCTACCTTTATATTTCAATTTAAACATTGCTTTTTAATGTTTAGAACATAATTTTAAATAATTCTTAAAGTGCAAAATGAAGTGCTTGATAATTTTACTAGTTTTTATTATTTTAGCTTATGGCTCAAAGATTTGTTTTCAAATGTTACTCCACCTGCAGCTGATACAATTTTCCAATTTAGAATTAATATTTTAATTATAATACTAAATTATAGTCTTTTATCATCTTTGAAAATCTACAGAAAAAAAACCAGAAAGACTATTTTAGTCTGTGAGAAGCAACTGATAATGACCTATTGAATATCCGTTCTTTTGTTCATTAAAGAGAGATCTCTGATTTAGTTCAAGGTGGAGATGTGCCCAGCTAAATATACTTGCTTTCTCAGCCTCCCTGGCAACTAGACACGGCCATGTGACCCATTTTTGACCATTAAAATATAAGAGGCAAGCACAGGTGATGAGACTCTGGGAAAGATTTTTTAAGGTATAAAGACGAAGATGACACGGTGCTTCTTCCTACTGCCTTTTCTTCTTCCTACTTTGAGCTGTCTTAAAATCTCAATTGAGTATCTTGGAGATCTGGCTATTTTTGGAATATCTTATCACAGTTTAATACTTCTATTTTTTTAAATAAGAGAAATAAGCATAAGGAAGAATGTGATACTTTTCTAGATATTTACTGCTAAGTGTTGGGAAAAGGTTTGTTAGAAGGGAACAAGATATTAAAAAATAGTTATTAGTCCATTATAAACTTCTTGACTTTTTTGATCATTTCTGTGCAACATTATGGAATGTAAGATTGGAAAGCCATATTTATCTTGCCCATTCTCTGTAGTGTCAGGTAGATTTAGAATTGTCTTCTGCTCTGTCCCTTAATCATTATGTGTCGGCTAAGGTTCAGTTTCCTGGTTTGTAAAATAAGATTAATAGTTATTTTCTGATTAATTTGTTGTGAGGATTAAATGGCATAATATTGGTAAATTATGTAAATCCTATGAAATTCCGCAGCCTATGTCTGGCACATGGTAAAAGCTAATTACATGTTAACTGCTACTATTATTGTTGTTGTTTCATTGATATTTGGAAATCTACATGTTATTTGAGTAACACAGTAAAAAATTTGGCAAATAAACTTTAAGTTGAACACATTGTTTATAAAGCAGAAAGAAAACTCCACAAAGCTAGAGAGACCACAGATATGATACAGTTACACCAAAGTTGTCTGCCAAGCAAGTACAAAGGACCTCCTACAAGGAGAAACCTAGTGGATAGCTAAGTACTGTTCTTTACCTTTTTCTTCCTATTACTTTAATGTCACTGGGCCAAGCATCTCAATACTAAAAAACTTAATAATTTATTATATTCTTGTTGTGTCTGTTTTTCATCTGACAATGTCTAAACCTTATGTGTACTATGCCTTATTGAATTCCTTGAAAGTATTGTCTTCCTTTAAAAAGCTTTTTACCTGCTTTACTGTAATCTGAGTTGAGCAATCTCACATGCTTGTCTGTGGAACAGGATTTAAGAACTCATTAGAAATATTAAATCCAGAGGCAAGCACAGGTGCACGACTTCTGGCTTCAATTTCATTTGCATAATAGTAGCTGGGTAATTGAAGCTGTCAGTGGTTACCTGGCCAGACACAAAAGATAAAAACACGGTATTCAAGCATGGTTCCCTAAAGCTGTCTACCTTTTAGTCTTTACAAACTTTAGTGAATGTTGTTAACATTTATTAGTATGCACAGGTGTGGAATTCTAGGATTCCTATTTATAAATTCTTTTACTGGAATGTCGCAGTCTCTCCGTTAAACCTTATTTTTGACTCCTCTAGCTAGAAGGGAAGTTTTTGCCACTAAATACTTTTTTCCTTTCAGGGTGGGTACCCTTTGCAATTTTAATTATAGAAGAGCCTTAACAGTTGGCAAAACAAAGCTACTGGGTTTCCGGCCTCGGGGAAACTTTAAAAAAGGATTGTGGCTGATTCTATGGACTAAATATGTAAGGTCCAGCCATTTCTCACAGTCTTTCAATATCTGAAACAAAACAAAAACAAAATCAAAAAACCTTCTAACAACAATTTAGCAATACATATCAGAAGCATTTTAATGTCAATGAATTCACATCATACGCACACATGGTCCAAGGATGTTCATCATAGAGAGATTTATAAGACAAAACCTGGGAAGCTTTCTACAGTAAAATGTGGAACCCACATACAATTGAATACTAAGTTGTCCTTTAAAGTAATATTGTAAAAAAAAAAAAAACTGTTTTATAACCTAGGAATATGTTCTTGACTTCTTAAGTAAGAAATAAAACCCCAGATACATTGCATTGTATTATGTAAAAATAATGGGAATATACATAAATGTTGATTAGATCCAGCACTGTGCTCAGAATAATTGTGAGGCAAACATTGTCATCACTGGGAGAGAATATTAAGATTAATTACTGATAACTGCCATAGGTAAAGAAAAGGATACTAATGTCCTGAATGCTATATATTTAAAATTCTTGCCCCAAACAGTAAAAGTGATCGTTTCTGGGAGGTGGATTAAAGGTTATTTTATTTTTCTATTTTTGTTTATCTCTGATTTTTGAACCTTTGAGAAATGACTTTGTTATTTTATAACATTAAAAAAAGCTCAAAAACATTTTTTAATGACTCTTTCCTTAAAAGCAAATCATCTGCAAATTAAACATAAAACTCATAAAGAAATCAACCAAAATTTTTCTGATATATTTTTGTTAAGGTTTAGAAAGTTCAGATAACTTTTATAACATTTCTATGTGAGGTGATTCCATCGGCAATGTATGCTGGCCTGGTCTCAGTAGTTAAATGTACTTTAAGTACAACACACAATTAATCTTGATAATTAGAAATAGAAAATTATCTCTTAAGATTTCGATGATTTTCTTAGGGTTTAACAAATTTAAATTTTGTTCTATTTATCCACAGAAACAAAATGATTTACTGTGGTGTTAAAAGAAAATTTTCCACAGACAATTTACTGATCCGGTTGGCTTTTATTTAGTGAATCAAGAAGCATCTAGTCTAGAAAATACAATCGTGTTTCAGAGAATTGTATAAGGCGAGAGGGTTTTATAGACCAAAGTGAGCAAGAAGAAGGAATTTACACTGGGCATTTGTTGATCAGTTAAAGCAGGGTTACTTTCCTTGGGTGGAGCAACGGGAAGTATTAGAGCCGGGTCAGGTCACTTGTGCTGAGCTGGCAAGTGGTGAGTGGTTGACTCTGTCTTTCCCTTTCTGAGAGAGTCAAGCATAGGAACATAGATAAGTTTGGGTTTGCTGATATGGGGCTTAGCATGCGCTAGTCCATCTTGTGCCTTATCTGGTTACTTCCACGGTTGGTAATCAGTTGAATATAAAAAATAAGGTTTTTAATTTATAGTTTTATGTCGGGAATATAAAGACATTTTCTTCTTGTTTCAGAAAGTAAGCCATGGGCAAATGAGAAAGAAGTCTGAAAAAGAGTGGGTATATGTATACGTATAACTGATTCACTTTGCTGTACAGCAGAAACTAACACAACATTGTAAAGCGACTATACTCCAAGAAAAATTAAAACAAAACAAAACAAAAACAAAAACAAAACAAACAAAAAAAAAAAAGAAAGAAAGTAAGCCATGGGCTCCTGTTATTAAAATAAAGACATTTTCTTTTACTACACATTTATAGGACAAAGATATTTTAAGAATCACGCTGGGAAATTTATGAATGACGATCTCCAATTTAAAAAAATAAATGGATTTCATTATTCATCAGTATTTTTAATTGGACATGGATTTTTTTCCCTTCTTTTTTTAAATGTAGGAATGATTGAAACCTTTGGATGATAGGAATAACCAGAGAGAAATTTGTAAGACTATCAAGAAGTCTTTTAAGAATTCTAGATTCTGCAGGGTTTTTTTTACCTGATTTCTGAACAATAAAAATAGTAAGGATTAAAAGTGAACTTTCATCTGATTCATGCCAGTCCTGGATGAGATAATGGGCTATAACCACATGACGGAGGAAAGAGACTCATAGTTTAGCTAATTTGTGTGTGTGCCTGTTTCGTTGAGGAGAATCATTTTCAACCTGGGTAGGGCAAAGCACATACCATAAACGTATAAAAAGTTAAGCATGAAGCATATTTTCTAAGTCCCATTTTTTAGCCCCCAGAACGCACATGTTAGGAGTAGAATAGAGTGGCCATTTTGTTTTCAGAGTCATTTCTAAGAATGAGAGACCTTACAGGGGACCCTACTTTAGTTTTCCAAACGGGAAAAGAATTCAGTTTCAGAGACTGTAGACTGAGGAGCTTCATGTCAATCCCTAGCCCTGTTTTGGAACATATAAATAGACAACTGATTGGTGAACACTTAGTGAAGGGGCGATATTAACACTAGAAGAGAACCTTGATTCTTAGGAATAGGAATTTTAACAAACTCTTTTCCTGTTTTGATAAATTTACTAGCTTGATAGTCATTCTTTTAGCCTTGAGCTTTAATGGTGTATGATTGAACCTTGCAAATACCTTGGGCAATTAGATAAAAGTGACTTTAAGATTTGTTAAAATCAGTCTGTGTCAACAGCATGATGTAAGTGCTTACAAGTGTAGAGCAGAAATGCTTTCCCATTGTACTCTCCGTTAACCACCTGCAGAGTATAGTTCTGAATTGTGGGAACTTTATTTTATAGGAAATACTTTAAAATTGGAGGTTATTCAGAGAAGGGTCATCAACTAATGAGAGCTCTAGAACCATGTGTGTTGAAGTTGTTAAGGAACTGGTGATATTTAGCATAAAGAGGTGAGGTATAAGGTGGTCACAGAAAAGCTATCCTCAAATAGCTAAATGTATGCCCGATGGATGGCATAATTGTGAGGCTTAGGAAAACAAAACTAGAAACAGTAGGTAGTAATTACAGGGAGGAAAATTTCAGCTCAGTGTAAGGAACCATTTTCTGATCATTAGAACTGCTCAACAATGGGATAGCTGACCTTTAGAAATTTCCTGCTGTGGAAAATATTGCTGCAGAATCCAAATTACTGCCTTTCAAGGATGTCACTAAGTGGATTCCTACACTGGGTAGGAATCCTTAGATTCTCTGATTTTATGACTCTAGTTTTGTTCTACATAAACAAATCTGCATGATTATTCCACTAGGTAACTCTAAGTCATGAAATACATGTATCATTTAAAGATCTTTTAATTATACTACTCTGAGATTCATTAGATGAATATTATTTCATTAACAAAAACTCATAGAAGAGTGCTACATCATCCACAACTCTTAGATTAAGGTACTTTAAAATGTGTCGTATAAACAATAGGGTTCACATGTCTACACTGTGACTTCCTTAGTAGGCTTTTACTTGTCTCACAGCGCTAAAGACATCTTCAGATTAAGGACAAGTTTAAAGGACATATTGGTGGTTTTCCAGGGAAGTATCCTAAATTGAAATTTGTCTATAATTTCTCTCACTAAATTTAATTAACTGGAAAACTTTCTACTAATAAAATGATCTCATTTACTTATTAGATGTACTGGTCGTTTATCATATTTGTGGCTTTGCACCATCTTTGAAACACCTGTTCTGTATTTAGATAGTTCTTCAGATTATATGCCTTGGACTCATGGTTTAAGATTTGTACCCTGGATTTTGTTTTAATTAGATATGGTAAGGTGACAGGCAAGGAGACATCTGCCTTTGAAAGAAGAATTTATTACTTACATTTTCTAAGAGAAGGGACATGCCATGCCCCAGAGGGCCACATGGAGAAGCACCAGGTTTTGTCAGGAGGCAGAAGCAGGAGTGAGGGAGAGAGTGTGGCTGAGAGCCTTTATCATGTTTTCTGTGGGAAAGGCAAGGCAGGGCAAGGGAAACAACTTAGGGTTGGCTAGTTTGAATAATGTCAGCTGGCTCTGGGCAATAGGGGTAGTCTCTAGTTGTTTGGTACCTGGCTCTGGGTGATTTAGGACAAGAAGAATATTGGCTTGGTGTGTGAGAGTTAGGTAAAGGAGTTGGTTGGGAGTATGGAGTCTTGATTGGCTGGAGGGTTTATAATATCATCTTCATATACCTGCAAAAGCTGGATTGCAAGGGAGATGTAAACAATTTTAGCTGTTAATTTAGCTCTGTGATAATTCAGTGCCAAATAGACCAATACAGAATTAAAACAAAACAAAACAAAACACAGAATGCTTCCTCAAAGTAGAAGCCAGTATCATTATCCTAGCCTCTCTTGCTTCTAGGGCATGAACATGTGACTTCAACTTACAAATCTCTTGATTTGCAAGAGATCTGTATTTGGAGGTGTCCAAGGTGAGGGAATCAAGACATTGGGAATACGTTTTTTTGGAGAGTAAAGCATCTAGTTTTTGGGGCCTGCAGTGGGGAATCTTCTGGAATCTAGTCTTAGTATTTTTGATATGAGCTATGGAGTCTATAAAAGCACAATGTCTTGGCTAAGTGCAGAGGCTAAGTGTTTTTGCTAAAGCTATCAATTCAAAGTAATTGAGTAGCTTCTGTTTCTGGATTTCTGCCCTTTTTCAAAGTTATGTGATCTCCTTAAGATCCTTTGATTAAATTTGATTTATGCTTAACCTAGCCAGAGTGGATTCTGTTGTTTGCAACTAAGAACATTGAGATATACAGTGACTTTCTAGGAGTCTACATTTTCCTGAATTTTCTTTTAATAAATAGAGAATCCAGACATAAATAGTTGAAAATATGTTTAACTATTTTAATTAAACATGAATATCAATAAAATAATTATGGCTTGAAACTTAAGTATCTACTGAACCACATGATGAAAGGGAGAAATTGTAAGTGGGTTAAACAAATAATATGTCGCAAGATTGTGTAATTCCAATACCGCAAACAATGACAGGAAATAAAAAGTAAGCAAATTAACTTGTAAACTTCAGTTGTAAATATAGACTTTTATGACTATTTTGATGACACAAAGAGATTTAGAGGCAAACAGCTCTTTACAATGAACAACTTTAGTTAGAAACCAAAACAAAGTCTGTTTATGTGGAACAGAGAGCGGAAAGACAGAGTTGGAGATCATACATCAGGATGTTCAGCACACCCCTACCCATGGATAGCAAGCTAAAAACCTCTGGTTCAAATAAGAAGGATGAAGTGTGTATTTTCTCTATATGTAAGTTTTATTTCCATGATGTAAAGTAGATAGTGTATACTTGAAACTTACAAAAAATGAAGAGTTCTTAATGTGCCACAAATGGCCCCAAGTAATTTTTTTCCTATATCATATAAGAAACCTTTGTAGTGATTAGTAGGGGGCTATCTAACAATTTTTTTCAATTCTTGCAAAACTCTCATATGTTTCTTTGATGGGGATTTTTATTCTTGATAATTATCAGAGCTGCTAACCACAGAGAAGGATCAGAGAAGCAGATGATTCACTTCTTGCTCTGATCTTTGTGTCCTAGCCAAATTAAAACCTTGTTACAAAAAAGAAATTTGCTTCCTCTAAGACATTTAGTAATGTATGTTGCTTTTTCCAAGAAACATGATGGAGATATTATTTTATGTGATTTAGACATAATATGAACAGAAAATAAATGTTTCGTATGACAGGAAAGATTATTGTGAGAAATAATATACATACCATTTTTTCTAACTTTCCTTAGACATTGCAGAAATATAATTTCTCTGTTTATGTGTATTCCACATAAACATGGTTATGTTTATTTGAACACTTTGTTTTCGTGTTGCTTCACTGTGGTTGGTAGTTTTGACCGTTATAAGTATTAAACATTTCTTCCAAGAGACAGTTGGGTTAGTTCAATCAAAGTTATAAATGCGTTAAATATATATATATATATATTTTTTTTTTACATATGCATATTATGAATATTTTTCTTCTTAACATTTTACATTAGTTAAGAGAACGTTAGGATATTTTTGATGTAGTGTTATATGCCATTTCTACAGGTTTATTTGGCACTCGTTGTACCGCATAGATTTTATCAAACTTCTAATTCTCTGTTTAATATTCTGTCTTCTTCTATTGCATTTACAACTTTTTAAGAGAAGGATATATTATCACATTTCTTCTTCTAGTTTTTATCAAAGTAACTGATACAGTAGGTAATTCATATAATAATTCACTCAGTTCACAGACATTTATTGAAGCACTCTGCTGCTCATTGGGTATGCAGAGTTAAGCAAGGTAGATAAGGTTCTTGGTCTCACCAGCTTCAGCCCAGTGAGGATAATAGACATTTCCCAATTAAACACAAAAATAAATGTTATAAGCGCTATAAAGAAAAAGAAAAGGATTCCGTGTGAATTTGTGGGAACTCTAAAATAATGTGGTAGGAATTCCAAGTAGTTTATTTATTATCATGGTACTAGGCCACTACTGAGACATTGGCCAAGGATTGGCAAGGGAATCAAGTTTGAAGGCATATTCACAAGAAAAATAAGAAAAAGCCATTGTAAAACATGAGAGCTAGGCTAGAAATATCCATCTACATAATTAATTATGAAAACTCTAAGATATGAGAAATTCAGTTTGTATGACTGCAGTGTGTTTTGTGTTTTCCCTGTGAGGGAAACTGTGGCCCTACCAATCTCCTCGCTCTGTGTGAATTTGTGTGAATTAAAGCTCTGATCAGGATATGATGGTTTGCTTAACTCATTTTCCCCTTAGTAGTACTTTCTTTTGTAATAAAACCTTTGTTTTAATCTGCTGTATTTTCAAGTGCTGTAATTATCTTTCACTGAAATTGTGTAACTGCCTAAATTAGAAAGGAGGTCAGGGAGGGCTCTCTGTGGATGTGACATTTAAGCTGATATATTATAGATAAGCAGGAATTAGAGAGACAAAAGAATATTCCAAATAGTATTTTCAGCAAAGGAAACATCTTGTAAGGAGACCTGAGGCGGGAAACAGCATTACATGTTTCAAGAACTGTACATGACCAGTACGGTCAAAGTAGTGAGAGGAAGAGAGTGGCAAGAAAAATCTTGCAATGCTGTTCAGGACAGGTTTGTGATTTTTATATTTTATTCCAAGTTCTGCAGGAAACAATTAATTAGAAGGGTTTAATCAAGCAAGCAACACACACATGCACACACATACAGACACACCTATTTTTAGGGTACTCTGGCTTCAATGAGGAAAATTGACTGGAGAGTAAACTTAGAGATGCCAGCTAAGAAGCTATTGTAATTTTGAACATAAGTGATGACTATGGGTTGGACTTAGGATAGTGGCAAAGAAGACAGAGGAAGTTGAATGGATTCTAGATATATTATAGAGGGAGACTTAGCAAGACTTGGTGAAGAGTAAGAGGGAAGGACACCACATGATTAAACTATTGAAATGTTTACAATGTTTCCAAAAACATATTTTATATGTTTATATATATATATATATATATATATATATATATATATATATATATACTTGTTACATATATATTAATAGATGTTCTGTGAAATGACAAAAACTCATTCTGTGGTCAAATGAATTTTGGAAACACTGAGTTTAGGCAAAGTTAAAAAGATTACTATAAGAGTTTTCCATGTCTTTAATACACTGATGTGAACTGTGGATTTTCAGCACGGTGACAATAAAAACTCTTGTATTTGATGAAATTCTTGTAGACTTAGTCTTTTCCTGAACATTCTTTGTGATTTGCTGCTTAAAGGAGTAAATGAGCTCTCATAGAAACATATTTAATTGTTCATATTAAATTCTGAATTTTAATAAATTTTTCTTTTAGCTGATTGAGAATATGTGTGTTAGGAATTGAGATAAAAAGGGATTTTAGAAAAACCATTGAATGCAGAATATAATGTTTGATAAGTTTATTAGACAGAAAAAAGTTTGTATGTTATAAATGCACTTTATCATTGCTACAAGGTAAGAGGAAAAAATGAAAATTTATCTACGGAAATTATCCTTTGTCAAAATTTTCCTCTGTTCATTCAAACTCCTTAAACTTTACCAGTTCATTAAATAACATATTTATTTTTATATTATGCAAAATTTAACTATCTACAAAATGCCATTCTAATTAATATTTTATAATTATTGTATGTGATTGTAGAAATAAAAAAAATGCAGCTACTTAAAATTTTACACAATATAGCATTAATCTATCACAGGAGATTTTGTCTATTCAACAATCATTTATTGAGCTAAATATTATATTAGGCATGTATTGCATATAAAATTATAAATAAGACATGAAAATTATGTCTTGTAAAAAATTAGCCAATGTTAATATTTATTGATTGATATTAAGTGCTAGTATCCCTTTATATTTTAATTGAATCATCTGAATCCTGAGTCACCATATCCAACTCTTTCCTACATTTAAGTACACATTTATCTACATAAGTTGGGCTGATCTGATATGGGCAAATTTTACTTTTTCGTAACCATGTCTCAATTTAAGGCTCAAATGTCTTTAGATTGTTTAGATAGCTAGTGGGAAGCAGCGCATAGCACAGGGAGATCAGCTCGGTGCTTTGTGACCACCTAGAGGGGTGGGATAGGGAGGGTGGGAGGGAGACTCAAGATGGAGGGAATATGGGGATATAAGTATAAGTATAGCTGATTCACTTTGTTATAAAGCAGAAAGTAACACACCATTGTAAAACAATTATACTCCAATAAAGATGTTAAGAAAAAAAAAGTCTTTAGATTTTTGACTGGGTAATATCATCTTCTTAAGTGGCTTCAAAATAGGTTCTGTTTTATTATTTACTATTATTAATTATTCATATGGAAAATGAAATTAGAGTTTGACCCTGATCCCTCTTCTTTTAATCCCTACCATTCTTATCCTAAAATTAACATTGTTCCTAACTTAATGTCTCATATGATTCAGAGCAACGTATATAACTTAGAATATTTTTTAAATATTTAAAAGTATCACTCAACACACACACACACATGCACAAATACACACAGATACACACACAGACACACACTTCTAAATATGAAATATGAAGGGCAAAAATTACCTCTTCACATATACTGGGCTATGCTATAACCACATAAGAAGAGCTTCTCAGTTATAATTTTTTCCCCTTTCTGGAAGTGGTGGGTTTTACAAACTTAGCAGAAAGCTGATAAAGAAATTATATATATATATATATATATGTTGTTAATGCTGGGTAAGTGACATGGGACATGCTGCTGGTAGCTCTGTTAACTGTTTGAAACATTTGTGCCAATATTTGGTCAGGTGTGGACTTCCAGTGTAAGCCAAAACTCCGATAACCATGGAAACTGTTCAACTGAAGTATGTGAGCAATAATAATATTTTTTAAATCGTTTACTCTGTGGAGTTTCAAATATCATATACTAAGTGTAGTTTTTACAATTACTTGTTCATTTTATTAAACAATAAAAATGTGGTATTAAGATCCTTACAAAGGCATTTCCTGTACATTAGATTATGTACGTACCAATCAAATTTTTATGGTAGAATTTTCAGCTGACAACATGCCAACAATGTCAAAATGACTAACAGTCTAAGCTTTAAAAAATGACTTCCTAATCCAATTATTTCTTATAAAGGATAGCGCATTTTAAAAGTATCTTTAACTTAGAAATAAAATACATGATAGAAAGATAGGGTATACATAAATAAAATATGTTTATTCTGACAACATATACATTGTTATTTCTAATTTATATATATTCTAAGTCCAGATATCAACTAACTGTACTATAAGTAATATCATGTGTTAAAACTTTTTTCCCTTGGAGTGGGTTTTAGTTTTATACATGGAAATTTATGTGTACAATTCCTCCAATATTAAATCTAAGATTTCTTCAGATGACTAATACTTGAAATTTGGTGTATAAAAGATTTTCATGTAAGTTATGTATCTACTAATGTTTTTTAAGGAGCTGAAACCATTTTATTTACTTAAGATAAGAACGTAATAAAATTCTTTGCCTTTCAAGATAGTATTTAGATACAAATAGCCACTTAAATAATAGAATATTGTTTGTTTTCCTTATTGGGGCAACCTAACAAGTACATGCTGCCTGGAACATCAGTTAATAAAAGGTATTAAAATATTGCTGGTTTAAATTGGAATATGGTGCTGGTAACACAGGTGACCAACTTGATTGCTTTTGTATTTGGGGAAATAGAAATAGATTCTGCTTTTGATGAAGTAGAAAGTGCCATCAAAAGGAAATGAAAAAGAAAAATGTCTGTTCCCTGGCCCTGACCTGTAAAATGCTTTCGTAGCATATATATAATTGTGCCACCAACTCTGAGCCAGCCACGTGAAATTCCCAACCAGAACAGCATGGGCCATAGTGCTTTTTATTAGAAATGAGTGGTATATTTAATTATCTAGACTTTAAAGTCTTCTAATATGTCCCCTATGTATTTGTATGGTCTAGAATATTACAAAGGAAGCCGTAGAGAGGAAAAGAAAAAGGGAAATATTTTGCTAACATGAAAGCTGACTTTACAAAGATTTAAATATATTTTGAACAAGAGTTTATTACTACATCTAGAAGCTTTATTCTTAGAACATATGTGAATGAATAGCCAGTTATGAATGGTAGACAAATTTATGAAATGAAAGGTAAATTAAAATGTGGTTTTCCATTCATTGAATGTGAGAATCATTTATTTTGAACATAAACATGAAGGTTTATAATATTTTTCCCATAGGAAATAAACTTCATTCTACATCTTCTAAATAAATATTTGTTCTGGTTATCCCTTCTTTTGCCAAGCACACCACAGCTTTAGATATCTGTTTTGTTTTGTTCATAGTTCTGTGAGTCAGGACTTCAGGAAGGGCTTGTTTGGAAATCTGGTCTTTGCTCAGTAGACTCTGAGGGGGCTGGAGCTGGAGGGTCCACTTCCAACATGGCCTCTTCACTGATGTGTCTGTGGCCTCAGTACTCTGTCTACCAGTGTCTGTCTGTCTGTCTCTCCCTCTCCTTCTCTCCAAGTGACAGCTCCCTCTCCAGGGTTTTTTTCTTGTGGCTTGGGCTTTTCACAGCATGGATGTTGTCTCAGTGTAGCTGGCTTACATGGCAGTTGGCTTCTGAGACAGTATGTTCCAAGAGAGAAGGAGAAAAGATGCCAATTCAAGTACAAGCTGGGTTTAGAACTGGCACAGTGTTATTTCCCTATATTCTGTTGTTCAAAATAATCAGATTCAAGGAGGTGGAGAAAAAAAGACTACTCCTTCTGCTGGGAGGGATGGCATGAGTGCAACGCATACGAGTATGTAGTATGGGAGATACTATTGCTGCCATTTTGAAAAATACAGTCTAGCGCAATGTCCAATAAATCTTTTAAAAAGCAGTGGTCTAGATGGATACTTTATGATTTACCTATTTGGAAAGCCCACATATCTCCTTGATTGGAGCCTAGAGAGAGGCAGGTGAAGATAAAAGAGACTCAAAATTTAAATGTTAAAGTATAACTTTACTACACCAGCTATCTCTTTCTCTGTTTTGATCCTCCATCAAATGATGGCAATAATAATCATAATGATAACAAAAATAGTTTTATTTACTGAGCACTTACTATGTGCCATGCAATGTACTAAGGGCCTTGCATAAATTAGAGCCCACAGCAATAGTACTGCATTATATACTGTTATTATCAATGATCTTTTTTCATTCTCATTCTAGTTTCATTCTGGGCTGCCAAGAATTGCTAACAGGCAACAGGCAACAGACATTTTTATCAATGTTGCATTTGTCTAATGTCTTTTACTTTTTTTTTTTTTTTAACTTGGGTATGTCAATCAGAGTGAGTTCACCAAGCAGAGTAAGATATATAGTTCTATCTTATAGATAATGTTAATGAGAAAAACAGGCATGTTGGTTTCCCATTATTATAAAATTAAAGAGCTAACACAACAAGGATAAAGAACATGAATAACAAATATACATATACATATACACATACGTTGTAGGAGTGCCTGGAGAAGAAAAAAAACAAAACAACAACATAAAATTAGAACTAAGCATTATACTTTAAGGAAATTTTCAGAAATAAAAGACTGGAAGGGCACACTACTTTTCCAGGAAAAAACAGAATAGCCTACAAAACATGTAGAATAGAATTTAAGGAAAAAGAAAAAAAATGCCTCTGGATATACAGGCAAAAAAGACTTCTTAGGGAAAGCATCTCAGATTGTCATCAGACTTTTCAGTGTTTTATGCAGCAAATAATGGAGAACGTTTAAGAGACTCAAAGAAAGAAATTATGAGCCAGGGATTTTTTTTTCTGGCCAACCTAAACTTCATGTACAAAAGCTGCAAACACGCTTTCCTGGGCATGCAGAAGTTCAGGAATATTTTTCCCATGAGCCTTCCTGAGGAATTAACTAAAGAAGACACTTCAGACAACCAAGATGACCAGAAAGACATAAACCAAAGGACTCATGGTCAACAATAAATATATATTTATCTGTAAAACTAAGACTAAATGGAATATAAGTGAGGGAGTATAGTATAACATTGTTGTATACACTGGCAATACAGATAGAATTAACTATCAAAAATAAGGGAAAGTATACAAAGAATAAAGTAAATTCACTAACTGCCTTATAGGTATTAACTGAGGGGAAAAGGCATATGATTCCAGATTAGATGTTTAGAGATAAGAAAGAGTGGGAGAAAAAAATGCTGCTAGCTAATTTCAATAGTTTTCATAGAAGGAACAATGAACATTAGCTAAAGAGAAAAAGAGATGGGCAAGAGTTTTATATAAAGGTGTTCATATAAAGGTAATCATTTGAACAAAATACAGGCCCTTCATAATGCCAGGGAATACATAGAAAAAAAGATGTATCTTCATAGTGGAAAAACCGTGTGTGTGTGTGTGTGTGTGTGTGCTATATGCAATACGAATCAGTATGACATTATAATATAAAGCATTATGACACAAACTAAGGCCAAATTTATCAGTTACATCAGTATATGGAAATGAACTTAATTCAACTATAAAAACAAAATGGTCCATATTTTATATAAAATATATAAATTGGAGAAATACAGAAACGTAAAAATAAAAAAAATGCAAATACTCCAGACAGACACAAATAAAAGAGTTATAATTTTGACATATAACAAATTAGTATTAAAATAAAAAAGCATTAACAGACAATGAAGGACAAAGTATAGTGCTTAAAGCTATAATTCACAATTGTAGATATGAGTTAATATTATCCAATTAATTACCCAAGAACACAAATTGATAGAGCAGAAACACAGTAGAGGAAATGATAAATGGCAGAAACACACTAATAATAGGAGTCTTTAGCACACTTATCTCAATCCAAATCAGAACAAGCAGACAAATATTTACTAGAGGGATGAAAGACAATGTAATTAGTAAGTCCATTTTTATTAGTTTATAGTAAACTCTGAACTCTGATAACAAAGACTTCACCTCTTGAAGTCTATGTGGAACATTCTCCAAATTGAACTATATCTTGCCACACATGTGCACCAAAAAAAAAAAATCCCCTTAATAAATTTCACTCCCTTGATTACTACAAAGAGCATTATCAGACCACAATTCAATTAAATGACATTAATAGCAACAACAATAAAAACGACTTTAAAGTGAGGCTTTTAAAATCATATTATTAAATAACTCTTGGGTCAAAGGGGAAACAGAAAATGAAATAGCAGAATTTCTTCAAAATAAAAATAGTGAAAATACAACTATCAGAATCTACAGATACGGTTAAAGCAGTTTTCAGAGAAAAATGTATAACATTAAATATCTCTATCAATAAAAACAAATGAACTAGGTACCCAATTCAAAAGGTAGAAAAAGGACTACAGAGTACCCACAAAAGTAAAAGGAAGACATTAATTAAAAAATCCAAATAAGTGAGAAAAATGTAGAATTAATAATAAATCCAAATGCCAGTTCTTTGAAAAAAAATTAACAGAATAGTCAAACAACTAGCTAACCCAACTAAGACAAAAGGGAGAAACTACAAGTACATAAAATGAGAAATGGTAGGGGGTTTTAACTATTAAAACAGAAGACTGTAAAAAAATCAATAGAGACTACTTTATATTTGTAAACAAGAGAAGAAATAGATAAATTTTTCTAGAAAAACACAACTATCCAAAATTGGTTACGGAAGAGATTAACTGTGTGAATAGATCAATTATTATAGACAGAAATGAAGTAGATGGTGCACAGTATGATAGTATTTATGAGTTCAGTTTGGTGATCAGACTCATGAAAACACATGGTTTTAATCTAATATTACATGTATTAGATTAATGGAAAATATAGAACTGGAGATAAAACAGTGGAGCATTTTACTCACTTTGAAAGGCATAGCAATAATTCAGGTACACAGCATCTACAGGAGCCAGGATACATGTGGATAACCATGACACAGAGAAGCTGCAATTCCAGTTTCATGCCAATCTTTTACACTGTTCTAGTCAAGGCCTACGTTTCAATTTAAAGCTCCCTCAATTCAGTGCAGTCCCACACAGCAGATGAGCAGACAGAAATTCCATACCTATCTCCATTCTGTAGTTCTAAAGAAAACAGTGCCGTGCAAATGGATTAGAGATTGTTCTCTTAGGCAGGCCTGGATTGACACAGGCCTGAAATTAACTTTTTTTTTTTTTAATTGAAGCATAATTCTGTACAATATTATATGTTACAAGTATATAATATAGTGATTCACAATTTCTAAAGGTTATACTCCATTTATAGTTATTATAAAATATTGGCTATACTCCCCGTGTTGTACAATACATCCTTGTAGTTTATTTTATACCTAATAGTTTGTACTTCTATTCCCCTCCCCCTATATTGCCCCTCCCCCCTTCCCTCTCTCCACTGGTAACCACTAGTTTGTTCTCTGTATCTGTGAGTCTGCTTATTTTTTGTTGTATTCACCAGTTTGTGGTATTTTTTAGATTCCACATATAAGTGATATAAGACAGTGTTTATCTTTCTCTCTGACATATTTCACTTAGCGTAATGCCCTCCAAGTCCATCCATGTTGCTACAAATAGCAAAATTTTGTTCTTTTTTATGGCTAACTAGTATGATTCAGACTAGTTAAGGAGCTGCAACAAAAAAGAGTTCCAGTCACAGTGGTGTCACAGGAATTCCACCAATCTTTTAAATATCAAATAGTCCCAGGTATTAGACTACTTCAGAACATTGAAAAAGAAGGAAAACTTCTAAGTTCATTTTATGAAGTGTGTTTAGCATTGATTCACAAACCTTACAAAGCTTATATGTAACGAGATATCTACTAACTAACTTTGCTTATGAATATGATACAAAAATCTTAAATAAAATACTACAGTGCATCAAAAAATAATACATCATGATTAAGTGCAGTTTATCCTAAGAATACAGGGGTGATTCAATAGAAGTAGATAGGAAACAATAAAATCCATCATATAAACAATGGTAAGGCGAAAAATCTTGATCATTTCTATTTTGGTTATTTATTACTACAAATCAAACCACCTAAAACTCAGTGGTTAATAGTAATCATTTATTTATTTGCTCATGATTCTGCAATTTGGGCATATTTTGGTGGGGGTAGCTTATCTTTACTCTGTGTGGCATCTGTTGGAACTAGAATATCCAAGATGGCTTCTTCGGTTACATGTCTTCTCATCTGGGACGGCTGGGGGTTGGCCAAACATCTCCCTCTCTTCATATGGACTCTCCAAGTAGTTAGCTTGGGATTTCATATAATAGGACAGATTCAGAGTAGCAGGACTTCTTACACATAGTGGCTGGCTTCCCCAAAGTGCAAAAGTGGAAGCTTTCTGGCATTTTAATGTCATTTCTTAATGTCACTTCTGCTACATTGTATAGGTCAAAGAGAGGAGTAGATTCTACCTCTTAGTGAGAGAGAGCAAAACTCATGTTATAAAATAAAAAAAGAATGCATGAGATGGGGGATATTGTTGCAACCATCTTTAGAAACATAAGCTATGACATTTAGAAATTTAAAGTAATCCTGGGAAATGATCATCAGTTTTTGAGGGTTTTTGGGAACTAGACAATTTAATTATAAAATTAAAAAGTTATTTGCTTTGGAAAAAGCAAATAAGCGGTAATATCTACAAAAACCCTGAAAAAGAATAGCAGTGAGAGGGGGTAACTTTACCAGATATTAAAAGATATAGTTTCTGTAATCAAGATAGTGTGATACTAATGCACGAACAGACAAAGCAACTGAGCAAGACATAAAACATAGGAATAGACTCAAGCATATATGGAAATTCATTATTTGATAAAGACATCATCTCATATCAGTGTAGAAAACAAAGGTGGACTTTTAAGTAAATGGTGTTGGGAATAGGCAAATGGAAAAAGTTAGAAGTGGATCAATTTATCACACAGACAATTGTGGTACATTCCAAGGAATTAGAGATATAAATGTTAAAACAAATAAAAAAAGAAACCATTCAAATTCTAGAAGAAAACAACATGAATTCCTCCATAATTTGTAAGTGATTCAAAATCCATAGTCAGGAAGGGAAAGATTGATAATTTGATAACACAAAACATTTTCTTGGTAAAATGCACTCTAAGCAGAGTAGGATGACAGATGAAAAACTGGGAAAATATTTGCAATTCATATCACAGAGAATAGCTAAAATTCTTCATGTTTAAAGAAGAAAATAGAAAAGAGGCCAAGAATATTATAGGAAAATGAGGTATCGACATATAGTTCACAGAAAAAGAAATGCAAATAGTCTAAACATATGAAAATATGTTCACTTTTTAAAAAAAATAAGATAAATACAAAAAGTGTACTGAGATAGTTTCTCACCTATCAAATCAGCAAAAATCTAAAAGCTTTGGAACATACTTTTTTGGCGAGTCTGTGCAGAAACTTATAAATGGTACTCTTATAAATGACAGGGAGGACTGCAAAATAGCCCAACCCCTTGAAGGAGAATTTGATAATATTTAACAAAATAAAATACTCATGCACTCTTTGACCAGGAATTCTGCACCAAGGAATTTATTCCAAAAATATACTGGCGAAAAATATGAAATGACCTATGCCCAAAGCTATAAGCAATACTTGTCATAACAAATAACAGGGAACAACCCAAATGACCATAAGTAGCTAAGTGACTATATTATAATAGAGTACTATACAACTAAAAAAGGAGTGAAAATGTCTCTTACTGCTATAGCATAATTCCCTGAATATAATGCTAAGTGAAAAAGCAAGGTTGAGATAAATGAGTATAGGATGCTACTATTTACAAAATAAATATAGAGCTAGCTAGCTAGATGATAGATAGATATGCTTATATTTCAAAAAATAACAGTAAAAAAGGCAATATAAAACTAATCCTTTTGTTTAAAATGATGATCTATATAGAAGGGAGGTAATAGAACAGGATAGAGGGAACTGGGGGAGATACAAGCTAGACTTCTTTAAATCTCTAAATTGTAGATTTGACTTTAGAATTCTAAGAATATTTTCTATAATTATAAGGCAAATTTTAAAATAGCTTAAAAACTGAAATAAAATTAATAAATGAACCTAATTATGTTTCTAGCTGGGATCATAGCTATAAAGAAGGGATCTTTTTCAAGTGTGGTGACTTTACAACACAGTAATGTGGTCATGCATCCCTACTGGGATATACCCTAAGGAAAAAAAGATCTGCAAAAAGTCTTAAAGTTTTTTCAAAGCATATTGTTGATGATAATATTGGCAATTTTATTTTGAGACTCTATTTGTGATAAAGCAAATGAATTATTGTGTTGGTGATTTTGAACCTCAGGATTTTTGTTTTGGATGAAAGGAGATTGTGGTTGTTAGGAGAATGTACCTCACATAAGGAGTGTAATTAACTGAGGGCCCCATCAGATGGTTTTGAAACCTATTGTGCATTTGCACCCAGGCCACACCTCCCATAGGCTGCTTTCCCTCCGCGACTGAGTGTGGCAGGGATATTAAGGGCAGATCCATTTCTGGGGGCTGTAACTCTTTATTGGCTGACTTTGGTTCAAGGACATACGTAGAGCTTAGCTGAACCTTCCTAAGCATAGCAGTTTAGGTCTCTCTTTCTGTCTCCTCATTCTAATGTTGTCCCATCTTTCCTAAACTCTCTTTATCACTAAGGGTCAGACTTGCATCACAGTACTGCAACTTTTATTAAAGGGCTAACACAGGGGTTCATACAGGGGACATCAGGTAGCAAGCCTTCCTAACAGCCTTCTTTAGGTATCTTTCTCCTCAAGGTCCCACATGGATACCCCTCTCCTCCCATACAGCGCCCCCCTCGTCTGTATACTCTTCTGCTCTGAGCACCCATACGTCCACTATTCCCGATACGTGACAGACCTTACTGCCTCATACAGTTGTTGAGAAATGCAGTGTGGGCTTCTGCTTAGACTGCTTTTCTCTGGTGAGGAATTGCCCCCTGGAATTTCATTGTATCAAATTGTCTTCCTCCTTATAGAGAATCTTTCAAAAATTATTAACAAGAGACACACACATAAAGGCTAGGTATAACTAGCGTAAAGATGTTGAGCCTCAAGACCTTCAGCTTTCTAAAGCCTCATGTGCATGACAACCTCGGCGTTCTATGGAGCAATAAGGCTGATTCCCACAGATAGAGAGGAGTTTGGAGGCAAGCATATCAAACCAGTGTTTACTTTCCTTGCTTTCTATTTTCTCACTGGCTTTCACTGTATAAATATAACCAGAAGATGAGGGAATATACTTCAAACCAGATAAAAGATTTAGCTGCCTCCCAGAGGAGAGTAAAAGTAAAGTTATATATTAATGTGTTTACAGAATAAAAGCAAACACGTTCAGAAACTAAGAGCATTTATTTTCTCTCTAAGCAACTTTTTTTCTCCTCAAAGTGTGAGAACATCTTAACCTACCATATTTAAGAATTAACTAGAGAAACTTGCCAAATGTACCCAAAACTGAGGAGTTCATTGACACTTTCTCACACAGAAGCCAAACCATTTTGTTCCCTCAAAGAAAAGCACAAATTTTCATCCACGCGAAGTGGAGTTTGACTGATGGAAGATACAGCAGATTTTTCAGGACTCCCACTTGGGTTTTTCTCAAAATAGAAAATGAAAAGAAACAGCTGTCCAGTGTGCATGTTAGCACTTCTTGTCTTTCGTCCGTGTGCTTCTGACAGTTGAAGTTTTTTCCCAGAGATGTTGATAGCTTTACTGTACATTTGATAATTTAAAAACTCTTTCACACAGAAAAGGGTGGGGAAGGTGGTGCCATTCATCTTCTTAATGGAAATTTGATTCTCATTCCTTCTCACCAATAAATGAATCTCATTTCTCAAGGAGTCTCCTTTTCTGAAATTTATTAGAATATAAATTGATGACCTCCTGGAAATTCTGTGGGAATCACAGTATATGGTATAAAAGTTCCTAAACCTTAAATGTCTCCAAATGTATTCCTGACTGATTTGACTCCTAAGGAACATTGTTTCAATTACATTTTAAGAAAAGAAAGAAAGAAAAGCCACCAAGAATAGCTTGCACGAAAAGACAGGAGACTCAAAACCACACACTGGATTTAGCTCCACTATTTTTTTCCTCTTGGATCTTCAAAAAATCATCCCTCCAGTATTAAAGGTGGATTTATGCTCAAAGGAAAGGACTTGAAATTGTTCACTGGTTCCTTTTTTCCTTCTACACAATTTCTGGTATTCATTCTGGTGGTATTCAGAGGACATACAAATCAGACATAAAAGTATGTACATACAAAACATAAAAGTAATCAGGGAAATGCAAATTAAAGGCATGATGAGATACTAGTACAAATACACTGAGTTGCTTAATATTAAAAAGTCCTAAAATGCAACATTTTGGGAATGATATGGAGCAAAAAGAACTCTCATGTTCTGGTAGTAGGAGTGTAAATTGGTTCAACCGTTTTGGAAAGAAGCTGGCATTATTTTGTAAAGTTAAAGTTACAAGTATCCTACAACACAGCTGTTCCATTGCTAGCTACACATCTTAGAGAAATTTATGCTCAGGACACATGTACAGGAAATTCTAGCAGCATGTTTATAATACACCCAAACGAGAAACAACTTTGAGGTCTATGTTAATAAAAAGGCTAAATAAATAATTGTATATTCATGTAAAAGAATTCAGTGAAAGTGAGGTACAGCCCCATGTATCAGCATGTATGCAAAAATGTACATCAAAAATATTAATGAAAGAAACAGTATGTTAAAAATACACCCTTCATGATCCCATTTGTAGAAAGTTCAAAAACAGGCAAATTAAACTATATTGTTTGGGGATACATACTTAACTGATAAAGGGTAATGATGATCATGAAAGTTGAAGACAGATAAGGGAAAAGCATGGGAGTGGATTTCATGAGAGTAAGAAAGTGGTTACCTGTGGTGATGATGGTGGTGGGAGATGGAGTTGTGAGCAGGAAGGAGTAAGCGGGGGTCCTGGAGTGTCATCATTATTCTGTGTCTTGACTAAGTGATGAGTTACAGGGGTTGGCTTTGTCATAACGGATTAACTAACTCTACGTTTTATGCTGTTTTTATGTATGTTAGTTATATTCCACACATATAAAAGTTAAAATAGTCCTATAATGCGTGTATTATTTTCATCTAAATTCACATTCAAGATAAGGAACAGGAAGTTTTTCTCTATGCTATTTGAGGCAAATTCCTATGGTCTGGCATTTGGAGTTTTTCTGTGGTTATCTGGCTTGAAATTGTTTGCACCTTGCTAAGGATAGATGGAGAGGAACAAATAGCTGACTGCAGTAACTTAATCTAGCACATCTCAAGAGGTAAAAACTTGCTAAGTTACCCCACATGATAAAAGAGAATTTGAAATATCAAAGTTGTACCAAAGAAGTGATAAGGCAAGCAAGACAGAATATTGCAAGAAAAAATAAAATGTGGGAAATGAGTTCTGAAGGGAGAAAGAATATGCTATGAATAGAATTGTGTGCACCTCTCACCCCACTCCCACCCTGCCAAATTCATATGCTGAAACCCTAACCCCCAGTGGGATGGTATTTGGAGACTGGCCTTTGGCAGGCAGTTGTGTTTAGATGAGATTATGATGGTGGGGTCTTCGTGATGGGTTTAGTGCTCATATAAGAAGAGATACCAGAGACTTTGCTCTTGTTCTCTCTCTGCCCTGTGAGGACACAGTGAGAAGGCAGCCAGCTGCAAGCTAAAGAGAAACAGAACATGCTGGTACCCTAACCTCAGACTTCCAATGTCCAGAACTGTGATAAATAAATTTCTGTTATTGAAGCCACCCAGTCTATGGGCATAATAAAATACTATGGTATTTTACTATGGCAGCCTGAGCTGATTAATACAGAATAAATATACAATGACAAATTAAGAAAAGGAATGTGAAGAGTTACCAATTTAAAGATATTTATAAAACATTTTATTGGGGGAAAAATAAGATTTTTTTCCTCCTAATTTATGTAAAGGACAAAACAAGAGGTATCATGTTGTCTTGGAAAAAATGTGCGAGCTCATCACTCTCTGACAAAGCAACAGATGCCCTATGATAAAGGACTATAAAAACCTATCTCCCTATTTCATACTCAAACACTCAAATGACTTATCTAAAAATTCACATATTGTTTTAACTAAAATTATATATTTTTTATCAACTTTGCAAACAATTTTTTCCATTTTGGCCTCTAAAAAAATCAAAATTATATTATTTGAGACCATACAAATACACATACATACAAATAGTTTTGTCAGTAAACTCATCATGGGAAACAAAGCTGTTTATGAAAACTACTTTTTCATAAAAAGTGTGCTTGTTTCTTAAGAAGATAATATTATAGAGCTTTTATAATAAATTTTTTACTTTATTTTTTACTATACTCTCCATTTAATTTTTCCAAACTGAGTTACTAAAAATCCCTTTAAAGAAACTGAGGCACAGAGAGGTTGAATTACATACTGAAACAAGTGCTAATGAGTTGAACGTAAATTCTAGAAATATGAAATGTGAATGTGGGATATATAAGCAATGTAATTAAATCATAAAGCCAGTAGCCTAATTTTTGAGGATTAAGAATATATTTAGAGTCATTCATGTAGAATTATATAAATACGTTTAGCTAATGATTAAACAAGGTTGGTAAAAATTAACTCATCCATATGATTTTTACGCCATTTTGAAAGTGTGGTGGAGTGTAAACAACAAAGATGGAGTATTTGCCTGTATAAAACTTATAACCCTCAGATTCTGTAACAGAACTACTTCACTTCTTGAGGAAGTAACTCCTTTTGTAATATTTACTTAAGCAAGGTTTCTCAGGTCACTGACTGTTAAATAAATCTAGTTAAGTAAGAGTAATGCACGTTAAAGATTTAAGAATTCCTTACCACACACTCGGTATTACCTTTCTTTTCCAATATTTCTCCTTGCTGAGAAGTTTCAGGTTCTCAGATGTAGCATGTTATAATAATTGATTATTTATATAACTTTTTATTACTCTGCTGCAAATAGCTTAAGGGTTATAGACTGTATCCTCTCTGTTCCCAGTTTATATAACAAAAATACTTTTATCTTCATAGAGGTTATAAGAAATGATGTAAGTCTGTGTATGTAAGACTTGAACAATATGCTCTTAATGTATTGTCAGTGTGACAGTCACATTTCTTAAATTAATGATGTTTGGTGATTGATGAGAGAGTATGATCATTTTACATTACAAGTTGTACCGCTGCTAGGGGGCTTAGAGATTATTTAGCCCATCATGAAAGCCAGGTTCAGAAAAACATGATGACTTGGACTAATCAGTTGGTAAATGGATAAGAATTAAAGACTGATGTCCCATCTTATATTTCAGTTTAATTTCCATTATCTCATGCTTCCATTTAAAATACTTAACATTTTGACTGTTTAAAAAACAATTCATTTTAATTAATAAGTAATACAGTCTCCTGTGATATCCTCAGAATATTACGGATAAGGTTAAAGTCTAGTTTGATCACCAAGCCAATCCCACAACAGCATCTTTGTCGGAAGGGTGAGCAATTTCATATGGTGAACGTATCTGTTTAGATTAAATTTAGTTAAAAATAATAGAAAAACCCAAAATGACAGTGGCTGAAACCAAATATAAACCCTTTTTAGTCTCATATTCCAGATATCCAGATGGTGTCAATCAAGGCTGGGTTGGTCCTCCAGGGTGTCAGGGACTCTCCTTCTTTCTCTTGTTTCTCCATAAAAGTGGCCTCCCACTTAAGTCAAGATGGCAGCTGGAGCAACAGTCATTATATGGCATTCCAACTACAAGCAAAATGGCACCCACCCCCTTTAAGTACAGAAGTTGTATGTAATTTTCACTTGGATACCATTGTGCAAAAATTAGTCACATGGGCATAAATAGCTGCAAAAAAGCCTAGAAAATGTAGTCTTTATTCCAGGAAGCTACATGCTCAGGTGAAAACCGGGGTTTTATTTTTATGGAAAAAGGGAAAACAGTGTGGGTCAAAGTAAGTGTCCAGGGACAGCAAAAAATTCTACTGCAATTATTTCCTTTTCCTGCCCTGCCCAGATACCTGCTAAAAACCTCAGTTGTTTGCAAGTGAGCTAGGCCTGGCAGAATATTAGGAGTTCCTTCCCTGCTAGTGAATGGTACCTAGAAATCTATTCTTCTGACTTTTCATGTCTGATGAACTTGGGAATAATTTTGATCTTCCTTGGCACTCTTATAAACATCTACTCCCAGGAACAATAACAACAATGCAACAGAACAGTAAGTTGAAAAATACGTGATAAAATGAACAACTCACCAAATGATATATGCTTTTATGGGTACACAAGTATATACGTAAACAATAGACAATAACCTTGAAGGATGCATGCAGAAATGATAATGATGGTTACCTTTGGTGTTTTGAGGCTGGGGTTGGTGATCAAATTGGACTTTAACTTATCTGTAATGTTCTAAAGATTTACAGCAAAGTAAGGTGTATTTGGGGAGGTGGGAGGAGTGAGGAGTAGACTTACTATATGGAAACCTTTAGGAGCTCTGCAGTATCTTAGCTAGATAACCATCGTATCAATTATAGGTTTTGGTTGTGAGCAATAGAAACCAATTCTAATGAACTAAATAAAAAAAGAGATTTATTGGAGGAGCACTGGTTATCATAGATTTGAAGAAACAGTTGAATGATGAGGTTATGTAGTAGGAATTAAGGACAATCACTACAATTCCAGTTGCTTTTCATCCTTGTGTCTCTCTGTTTATGATGTACGTTCTCTTGAGGTTAAGTGATATTGGTTAAGCTTGAGGCATATTCATTCACTGGGGTTTGGGAGGTAAGAGTTGTGAGTGAGTGGGTACCTTAAATGACTGTGTTACCAAAGCATAGAATGTGGGAGGGACAATTTTCCAAATAAAAATTAGGTTCTGTTATCAAAAGTGGGAAGGGATGTCAGGGAGGCAAAACCAACAGGTGTCTATGACTATCACAGAAGACCACATACCAAAGTCTATTTCATTCCTTCAACCATAATTTTTAGAAGTTTTGTGGGTCTGTGGGAAAATATTATGCTTTGGAGCTAAGATTAGTGATCTTAATTTCCAAAAGCATCTTTATTTGGTTAAATTGCAATGAACCACATTATTATTATTTTTTTTAACATCTTTATTGGAGTATAATTGCTTTACAATGGTGTGTTAGTTTCTGCTTTATAACAAACTGAATCAGTTATACATATACATATGTTCCCATATCTCTTCCCTCTTGCGTATCCCTCCCTCCCTCCCACCCTCCCTATCCCACCCCTCTAGGCGGTCACAAAGCACCGAGCTGATCTCCCTGTGCCATGTGGCTACTTCCCACTAGCTATCTGTTTTACATTTGGTAGTGTATATATGTCCATGCCACTCTCTCACCCTGTCACATCTTACCCTTCCCCCTCCCCATATCCTCAAGTCCATTCTCTAGTAGCTCTGTGTCTTTATTCCCATCTTGCCACTACATTCTTCATGACTTTTTTTTCCTTAGATTCCATATATATGTGTTAGCATACTGTATTTGTTTTTCTCTTTCTGACTTACTTCACTCTGTATGACAGACTCTAACTCCATCCACCTCACTACAAATACCTCCATTTCATTTCTTTTTATGGCGGAGTAATATTCCATTGTATATATGTACCACATCTTCTTTATCCATTCATCCGATGATGGACGCTTAGGTTGCTTCCATGTCCTGGCTATTGTAAATAGAGCTGCAGTGAACATTTTGGTACATGACTCTTTTTGAATTATGGTTTTCTCAGGGTATATGCCCAGTAGTGGGATTGCTGGGTCATATGACAGTTTTATTTTTAGTTTTTTAAGGGACCTCCATACTATTCTCCATAGTGGCTGTATCAATTTACATTCCCACCAACAGTGCAAGAGTGTTCCCTTTTCTCCACGCCCTCTCCAGCATTTATTGTTTCTAGATTTTTTGATGATGGCCATTCTGACCGGTGTGAGATGATATCTCATTGTCGTTTTGATTTGCATTTCTCTAATGATTAATGATGTTGAGCATTCTTTCATGTGTCTGTTGGCAATCTGTATATCTTCTTTGGAGAAATGTCTATTTAGGTCTTCTGCCCATTTTTGGATTGGGTTGTTTGTTTTTTTGTTATTGAGCTGCATGAGCTGCTTGTAAATCTTGGAGATTAATCCTTTGTCAGTTGCTTCATTTGCAAATATTTTCTCCCATTCTGAGGGTTGTCTTTTGGTCTTGTTTATGGTTTCCTTTGCTGTGCAAAAGCTTTGAAGTTTCATTAGGTCCCATTTGTTTATTTGTGTTTTTATTTCCATTTCTCTAGGAGGTGGGTCAAAAAGGATCTTGCTGTGATTTATGTCATAGAGTGCTCTGCCTGTGTTTTGCTCTAAGAGTTTGATAGTGTCTGGCCTTACATTTAGGTCTTTAATCCATTTTGAGTTTATTTTTGTGTATGGTGTTAGGGAGTGTTCTAATTTCATACTTTTACATGTAACTGTCCAGTTTTCCCAGCACCATTTATTGAAGAGGCTGTCTTTTCTCCACTGTATATGCTTGCCTCCTTTATCAAAGATAAGGTGACCATATGTGCGTGGGTTTATCTCTGGGCTTTCTAACCTGTTCCATTGATCTATGTTTCTGTTTTTGTGCCAGTACCAAACTGTCTTGATTACTGTAGCTTTGTAATATAGTCTGAAGTCAGGGAGCCTGATTCCTCCAGCTCCATTTTTCGTTCTCAAGATTGCTTTGGTTATTCGGGGTCTTTTGTGTTTCCATACAAATTGTGCAATTTTTTGTTCTAGTTCTGTGAAAAATGCCAGTGGTAGTTTGATAGGGATTGCATTGAATCTGTAGATTGCTTTGGGTAGTAGAGTCATTTTCACAATGTTGATTCTTCCAATCCAAGTACATGGTATATCTCTCCATCTATTTGTATCATCTTTAATCTCTTTCATCAGTGTCTTATAATTTTCTGCATACAGGTCTTTTGTCTCCTTAGGTAGGTTTATTCCTAGATATTTTATTCTTTTTGTTTCAATGGTAAACGGGAGCGTTTTCTTAATTTCACTTTCAGATTTTTCATCATTAGTGTATAGGAATGCAAGAGATTTCTGTGCATTAATTTTGTATCCTGCTACTTTAGCAAATTCATTGATTAGCTCTAGGAGTTTTCTGGTAGCATCGTTAGGATTCTCTATGTATAGTATCATGTCATCTGCAAACAGTGACAGCTTTACTTCTTCTTTTCCGATTTGGATTCCTTTTATTTCTTTTTCTTCTCTGATTGCTGTGACTAACACTTCCAAAACTATGTTGAATAATAGTGGTGAGAGTGGGCAACCTTGTCTTGTTCCTGATCTTAGTGGAAATGGTTTCAGTTTTTCACCATTGAGGACAATGTTGGCTGTGGGTTTGTCATATATGGCCTTTATTATGTTGAGGAAAGTTCCCTCTATGCCTACTTTCTGCAGGGCTTTTATCATAAATGAGTGTTGAATTTTGTCAAAAGCTTTTTCTGCATCTATTGAGATGATCATATGGTTTTTCTCCTTCAGTTTGTTAATGCGATGTATCATGTTGATTGATTTGCATATATTGAAGAATCCTTGCATTCCTGGAATAAACCCCACTTGATGGTGTATGATCCTTTTAATCTGCTGTTGGATTCTCTTTGCTAGTATTTTGTTGAGGATTTTTGCATCTATGTTCATCAGTGATATTGGCCTGTAGTTTTCTTTCTTTGTGACATCTTTGGTTTTGGTATCAGGGTGATGGTGGCCTCGTAGAATGAGTTGGGGAGTGTTCCTCCCTTTGCAATATTTTGGAAGAGTTTGAGAAGGATAGGTATTAGGTATTCTCTAAATGTTTGATAGAATTCGCCTGTGAAGCCATCTGGTCCTGGGCTTTTGTTTGTTGGAAGATTTTTAATCACATTTTCAATTTCAGTGCTTGTGATTGGTGTGTTCATATTTTCTATTTCTTCCTGGTTCAGTGTCGGCAGGTTGTGCATTGCTAAGAATTTGTCCATTTCTTCCAGGTTGTCCATTTTATTGGCATAGAGTTGCTTGTAGTAATCTCTCATGATCGTTTGTATTTCTGCAGTGTCAGTGGTTACTTCTCCTTTTTCATTTCTAATTCTATTGATTTGAGTCTTCTCCCTTTTTCTCTTGATGAGTCTGGCTAATGGTTTATCAATTTTGTTTATCTTCTCAAAGAACCAGCTTTTAGTTTTATTGATCTTTGCTATTGTCTCCTTCATTTCTTTTTCATTTATTTCTGATCTGATCTTTATGATTTCTTTCCTTCTGCTAGCTTTGGCGTTTTTTTGTTCTTCTTTCTCTAATTGCTTTAGGTGCAAGGTTAGGTTGTTTATTCGAGATGTTTCCTGTTTCTTGATGTAGGCTTGTGTTGCTGTAAACTTTCCTCTCAGAACTGCTTTTGCTGCATCCCATAGGTTTTGGGTCGTCATGTCTCCATTGTCATTTGTTTCTAGGTATTTTTTGATTTCCCCTTTGATTTCTTCAGAGATCACTTCATTATTAAGTAGTGTATTGTGTAGCCTCCATGTGTTTGTATTTTTTACAGATCTTTTCCTATAATTGATATCTAGTCTCATAGCATTGTGGTCGGAAAAGATACTTGATACGATTTCAATTTTCTTAAATTTACCAAGGCTTGATTTGTGACCCAAGATATGATCTATCCTGGAGAATATTCCATGAGCACTTGAGAAAAATGTGTATTCTGTTGTTTTTGGGTGGAATGTCCTATAAATATCAATTAAGTCCATCTTGTTTAATGTATCATTTAAAGCTTGTGTTTCCTTATTTATTTTCATTTTGGATGATCTGTCCATTGGTGAAAGTGGGGTGTTAAAGTCCCCTACTATGATTGTGTTACTGTTGATTTCCCCTTTTATGGCTGTTAGTATTTGCCTTATGTATTGAGGTGCTTCTATGTTGGGTGCATAAATATTTACAATTTTTATACCTTCTTCTTGTATCGATCCCTTGATCATTGTATAGTGTCCTTCTTTGTCTCTTGTAATAGTCTTTATTTTAAAGTCTATTTTGTCTGATATGAGAATTGCTACTCCAGCTTTCTTTTGTTTTCCATTTGCATGGAATATCTTTTTCCATCCCCTCACTTTCAGTCTGTATGTGTCCCTAGGTCTGAAGTGGGTCTCTTGTAGACAGCATATATATGGGTCTTGTTTTTGTATCCTTTCAGCCAGTCTGTGTCTTTTGGTGGGAGCATTTAATCCATTTACACTTAAGGTAATTATCCATATGTATGTTCCTATTCCCATTTTCTTAAATGTTTTGGGTTTGTTATTGTAGGTGTTTTCCTTCTCTTGTGTTTCTTGCCTAGAGAAGTTCCTTTAGCGTTTGTTGTAAAGCTGGTTTGGTGGTGCTGAACTCTCAGCTTTTGCTTGTCTGTAAAGGTTTTAATTTCTCCATCAAATCTGAATGAGATCCTTGCTGGGTAGAGTAATCTTGGTTGTAGGTTTTTCTCCTTCATCACTTTAAGTATATCCTGCCACTCCCTTCTGGCTTGCAGTTTCTGCTGAAAGATCAGATGTTAACCTTATGGGGATTCCCTTGTGTGTTATTTGTTGTTTTTCCCTTGCTGCTTTTAATATGTTTTCTTTATATTTAATTTTTGACAGTTTGATTAATATGTGTCTTGGCGTGTTTCTCTTTGGTTTTATCCTGTATGGGACTCTCTGTGCTTCCAGGACTTGATTAACTATTTCCTTTCCCATATTAGGGAAGTTTTCAACTATAATCTCTTCAAATATTTTCTCAGTCCCTTTCTTTTTCTCTTCTTCTTCTGGGACCCCTATAATTCGAATGTTGGTGCGTTTAATGTTGTCCCAGAGTTTTCTGAGACTGTCCTCAATTCTTTTCATTCTTTTTTCTTTATTCTTCTCTGCAGTAGTTATTTCCACTGTTTTATCTTCCAGGTCACTTACCCGTTCTCCTGCCTCTGTTATTCTGCTATTGATCCCTTCTAGAGTATTTTTAATTTCATTTATTGTGTTTTTCATCATTGCTTGGTTCCTCTTTAGTTCTTCTACGTCCTTGTTAAATGTTTCTTGCATTTTGTCTATTCTGTTTCCAAGATTTTGGATCATCTTTACTATCATTATTCTGAATTCTTTTTCAGGTAGATTGCCTATTTCCTCTTCATTTGTTAGGTCTGGTGTGTTTTGACCCTGCTCCTTCATCTGCTGTATGTTTTTCTGTCTTCTCATTTTGCTTATCTTACTGTGTTTGGGGTCTCCTTTTCACAGGCTGCAGGTTCGTAGTTCCCATTGTTTTTGGTATCTGTCCCCAGTGGGTAAGGTTGGTTCAGTGGGTTGTGTAGGCTTCCTGGTGGAGGGGACTAGTGCCTGTGTTCTGGTGGATGAGGCTGGATCTTGTCTTTCTGGTGGGCACGTCCACGTCTGGTGGTTTGTTTTGGGGTGTCTGTGACCTTATTATGATTTTAGGCAGCCTCTCTGCTAATGGATGGGGCTCTGTTCCTGTCTTGCTAGTTGTTTGGCATAGGGTGTCCAGCACTGTAGCTTGCTGGTTGTTGAGTGAAGCTGGGTCTTGATGTCGAGATGGAGATCTCTGAGAGCTTTTCGCCGTTTGGTATTACGTGGAGCTGGGAGGTCTCTTGTGGACCAGTGTCCTGAAGTTGGCTCTCCCACCTCAGAGGCACAGTCCTGATGCCTGGCTGGAGCACCAAGAGCCTTTCATCCACACGGCTCAGAATAAAAGGGAGAAAAAATGGAAAGAAAGAAAGAAAGAGGATAAAATAAAATAAAATAAAGTAAAGCTATTATAATAAAAAATAAGAAAAAAATTATTAAGAAAAAATTTATTAAGAGAAATTAAAAAAAAATTTTTTTAAATAATTTATTAATTTTTTTATAATAAAAAGTAAGGAAAAAGTTAAGAAAAAAATTAAGAAAAAAAATGTTTTTTAATTTTTTAAAATAAAAAATAAGAAAAAACTTATTAAGAAAAAAATTTTTAATTTTTTAAAATAAAAAATAAGGAAAAAATTATGAAGAATAAAATTACTAAGAAAACAAAATTTTTAAGTAAAAAAAAACCAAAAAATGGACAGACCGAACCCTAGGACAAATGGTGAAAGCAAAGCTATACAGACAAAATCTCACCCAGAAGCATATACGTATACACTCACAAAAAAAAGGGAAAGGGGAAAAATTAATATATCCTGCTCCCAAAGTCCACCCTCTGAATTTGGGATGATTCGTTGTCTCTTCAGGTATTCAACAGATGCAGGTACATCACGTTGTTTGTGGAGCTTTAATCTGCTGCTTCTGAGGCTGCTGGGAGAAATTTTGCTTTCTCTTCTTTGTTCATACAGCTCCCGGGATTCAGCTTTGGATTTGGACCCGCCTCTGCATGTAGGTCGCCTGAGGGCGTCTGTTCTTTGCTCAGACAGGACGGGGTTAAAGGAGCAGCTGCTTCCGGGGCTCTGGCTCACTCAGGCCGGGGGGGAGGGAGTGGTACGGTGGAGGCGGGGCGAGCCTGTGGCGGCAGAGGCCAGCGTGACGTTACAGCAGCCCGAGGCGCACCTTGCGTTCTCCTGGGGAAGTTGTCCCTGGATCACGGGACCCTGGCAGTGACGGGCTGCACAGGCTCCCGGGAGGGGCGGTGTGGAGAGTGACCTGTGCTCGCACACAGGCTTCTTGGTGGCGGCAGCAGCAGCCTTAGCGTCTCATGCCTGTCTCTGGGGTCCACGCTGATAGCCGCGGCTCGCGCCCGTCTCCGGAGCTCGTTTAGGCAGCGCTGTTAATCCCCTCTCCTTGCGTGCCACGAAACAAAGAGGCAAGAAAAAGTCTCTTGCCCCTTCGGCAGCTCCAGACTTTTTCCCGGACTCCCTCCCGGCTAGCTGTGGCGCGCTAACCCCTTCAGGCTGTGTTCACGCCGCCAACCACAGTCCTCTCCCTGCGATCCGACCTCAGAAGCCCGAGCCTCAGCTCCCAGCCCCCGCCCGCCCCGGTGGAGGAGCAGACAAGCCTCTCGGGCTGGTGAGTGCTGCTCGGCGCCGAGCCTCTGTGCGGGAATCTCTCCGCTTTGCCCTCCGCACCCCTGTGGCTGCGCTCTCCTCCGTGGCTCCAAAGCTTCCCCCCTCTGCCACCTGCAGTCTCCACCCGCGAAGGGGCTTCCTAGTGTGTGGAAACCTTTCCTCCTTCACGGCTCCCTCCCACTGGTGCGGGTCCTGTCCCTATTCTTTTGTCTGTTATTTCTTTTTTCTTTTGCCCTACCCAAGTACGTGGGGAGTTTCTTGCCTTTTGGGAGGTCTGACGTCTTCTGCCAGCGTTCAGTGGGTGTTCTGTAGGAGCAGTTCCATGTGTAGATGTATTTCTGATGTATCTGTGGGAAGGAAGGTGATCTCCGCGTCTTACTCTTCCGCCATCTTGCCCAGACCCCCTGAACCACATTATTTAACACATTTTGTATACCTTTAAATTTTACTCAGAAATTGTTTTCTTTATTGCTCTTGTTTACTGAGCTATCTACTCTCAGCCTTTGTTTGGTTATGCTATAGAAGCAAGGGGTACATAGGATACTGTTTACAGATATTTGCTACTCTTCCCTGGGCAGGATTATACTTTTCCATCCCATTGATTTCAGGCATGGCACTTGCTTTGGCCAATCAAATGTGAGTGGACGTGACATGAGTCTCTTACAAGCAGATGCTCTAAGAGCCAGTGTGTGACCATGTTCCCTCTGCACAATAACCAAAGATGTTTCAGATAGAGGCTATTTCATGAGCCTCCCAGTTCATCCCTTCAAGATGAAGAGCCACAATCAACCTGCTATTGATGCATAACATTATTGAGAAATAATCCTTTGTAATTATAAACCACAGACATTTGGGCCACTTGTTACTATAGTATAACCTAACCAGTCCTGATTGATACACTTGTAAAACTAATTCTCTGTTCAAACTTCACAAAGAATTTCTAACTCGTTCTGGTTTTAAATATAGACCATAAGCAGGAAATTAGGTAGAAACTGACCAGTGATGAAAAGATTAACCTGTGAGCAATGGAGAAACAATACATGTTTTCTGGGCAAGCTTCTGACAAAATAAATTTGATATTTTGGAGATTTAATGTCAGAGCAGTGCATAGGTATAATATGGAAGACTCACTTTTGAATAGAACAATAAATTGAGGAGTTTCTCAAATATCTGATTCTCTGCATTGGTACCAATGAGTAGTTTATGTATATTTAGATATTTTGATTATTAGTTGATATTGGTACTATAAGCCAAGGCACATAAAACTAGAAAAGGAAAAGCTGACAAGCTGTGATCAACTTAACGAGTTGAATTTATAGTTCAACAAAATAATCAGTAGGTTACATATTGTACATGCCTATATTGATTTAAAGAAACCTGGTAGTAATCTCTCTTTAACTCCTCACAAAAAGAAATCACCAGGTCTATTTCCTGCTTAAATGTTCCCTTAATCTATCCCCTCTTATTCTTACCACCACTGCTTTAACTCGGGTCTTCATCATCTCTTACTAAAGCCCCCTAATTAATCTTTGCAGTGTGGCTCTCCTCCAGGCTATGTTTATCACAATGCCTGGACAGTATTACTAAAACATAAAATTGACCATCTTGTTTCCTCGCATATGACCCTTGTGGTTCAACATCTCCTAGAAGATAAGGCTCAAGCTCCTTCATGTAGCATACAAGGCCTTCCTGGAAAGGCAGCATGGCCTAGTGGTTATGAGAATGAGTTTTAGAACCAGACTGCCTGAGTTTGAAAACAGGTCTGCTCCGATTAGCTGAGTGGCTTTAACTAAATATTTACAGCAGTATGTCTGTAAAAATGTTAGCTTTTATTAATATTGTATGGTTTCTCCTTCACTTCCTGTGCTTACTTTCTGACTGTTTTGCAGTTACCCAAGGGCACCTGGCAGTTTTTCATCTCTGTTCTTTAATTCCTTTGACGTTACTCATAACTCTTTCCCTCTCCCACCACCCTCACCCCCAAACTGGCTAATGCTGTCTCATCTTTTAACATTTAGTTCAACGATGGTTTTAAAACTTAAGATTAAGTGACTTATTTATCTCTTGTAAAAATAAAATACAGTGTGTGTGTGTGAAAAAAAAAGATTAAGTGACTTTTCCTTGAATAGGTAGGATATTTCTTTATGATTCAATATCCATCCATACCTCTATTATTACACTTAGCACATGGTATGATATTATAATGTTCCTGTATCTGTTCACCTCTATGAGACCACAGGCAACTTGAAAGCAGGAATTATGTCTCATTCATCTTTGTCCCTAGTACCGTTCCTGGTACATAATAGACATGCAATAGAAATGTTTATTCAATATATAGAAAATTGCTAAATAAAGAAATGATTATTATTTCGCAAATCACTCTTTTTTTTTTTTTTTTTTTTTTTTTTTTTTTTTTTTTTTTTTTAAATTTATTTATTTATTTATTTTTGGCTGTGTTGGGTCCTCGGTTCGTGCGAGGGCTCTCTCCAGCTGCGGCAAGCGGGGGCCACTCTTCATCGCGGTGCGGGGACCGCTCTTCATCGCGGTGCGCGGGCCTCTCACCATCACGGCCCCCCCCGCTGCAGGGCACAGGCTCCAGACGCGCAGGCTCAGCAGCTGTGGCCCACGGGCCCAGCCGCTCTGCGGCACGTGGGATCCCCCCAGACCAGGGCTCGAACCCGCGTCCCCTGCACCAGCAGGCAGACTCCCAACCACTGCGCCACCAGGGAAGCCCCGCAAATCACTCTTGAACTCACTCTTTATTTTGTGGTTCAGTGTTGCTTGATCAAGATCGCTGTGATAAATTTTCTTTAAAATTTATTTCCAGAGAAATTCATTTCTCTCTTGAATTCTTAATGCTTTCTTTTATCTGGCAAAGATAACCTAGTTTCCTATCTTGCTTTGATTATCTCCACTCATAAAACTAAAATAGTGCTCTGTTCCAATAACTGAATTGGCTTAAGTGGCTAATATTTTAGTTTTCTTATATTAATAAATTGTACTTAAATTACAGGCAATTTAAAATTATTGTTTGTAGTGAGGGGAATAAATATATTGAATTTTCATGGCGTGATAAAAAGAATAAAATGGGCACATAAATGGAATTAACTGTATCTGGTGTGAGTATTGACATTATTTATAAACTTGATTCCAATTATTTGTAAATAAAGACTGTATAACTGTTTGAAATTAAATTGAAGAATCTAATAGATTATAATAATTGTGTATGGTTTATAATGATTTTGTATAATGTGTATATATAGTTTTAGTGTTAAAGGAATTGTCACTTGGAATAAAGAAGCATTGTTTTTTGTACCCAGAGTATTTTCAGCATATTTGTTTATCTGATATATTATAACCGAAGACCTGCTTTTTATAGGATATTAACAAGTGCTGGTAAAGACCTGCATGATAATTTTCTGAAGGCTCTGGCAATGAGAGAAGAAGACAATCGCAGTGGAATAGTAAGCGTGAGTACATTTCGTTCAAAGGCTAAAAATGTGTACCTTAAAGGCACAGTTAGTATATAATATATAGTTAGTTAATAATATAACTTTTACTACTGTCTCTGAAAAGTAATTCATGAGGGATGTAATATAGCTCTTTATTATTTATATATTATAAGAATATATGTAGAAAAAAATTTATTCCAATTTACATCTGTAGAAGTAGCCAAATGGTGAAAAATGTTAGTAGTATTCTATGTATTTGTTGTGGAGAAAATGTCTGTATTTGGCAGACTGGTTGTCATCTCCAGCTCTGTGCTACTCCTATGTTGAAACTTCCTGCGTCTTTTCAACCCAAGCTCCTACTACACTTCTTCAAATCATGTCATCCACTCATCCCCAAGGTTTTCCCCCGCCTACCTGATTTGCGCTACCTATAGAAGATAGAGTCTGCCCTGTAGTCGTCCTATCTGAGGAGGTGTGATAGAAACCACATAATGGAGAGATATGATTTTGACTCATACAAGGAGAGCATGCTCTTGCTTTATTAAAATATGTGCTAGATCAAATATTTAAAATTGCTAATATTATTTGGAATATTTGCTTTCATTCTTTGCTAATATAATATTGGTGATAACAGTCTTCTGTAAGTCTCAAAATGTTCCAAGTTAAGATAAAAATAGACAAATATTCATGCTGAAACTGTAATAGTGAATTACAGAAAAATAATCAGAAGTAGTACGATGAAAAATTTAGAGCAACAGAAAAATATGTTATAAGGATGTCTATTTTTACCAAAGTTTTCTCAATAAAAAAGTTGGCATTTTTCTCACTATCATGTCCCTTGAAAATTTCACATGCAGATAAAATCCTCAGTGTTCTTCAGAAAGAAAAAAAAAAGCATGCCTTCGTTAGAGAATTGTATAGAATGATCCTGGACTTGAAAGCAGGGAAAGTTTCTTGGTAGAAGTGGGCTGAGTGAGGTTGGAAACATGGGTGGGGACTAGACTTAGAGGACTTTGTCAATCACAACAGAAAAGTTTGGAATTTACCTGACCATTAATATAAGGAGCAGCTAGAAAGGTAGGAAGAAAGGCAGAAAAATGTGGTGACATAGGAATCCATGGTAAGGACTTTCAAGAAGGAACAAACGATCATCAGTGATCAAGCAGGATAAGAACTGAAAAAGGATCTTTTGTATTTGGGAACATGCACATTTAAAAGAAAAACAAAATTTGACATGAACAAATTCCATTCATAGAAAGGATAGAAATAAGGTTTCTTAGGGTTGAAAAAAAAATGGCCCATGGTTAAACAGTAGCATCAACAAACACAAACAGCGTTAGAGACGCTAGGCCCATGTTTTTTTTTACTGCAATGGTGTACTTCCTCTCAAAAATGTCTTTTTAACCTTTCTATCCTATTGGTATTTCCTTTAACAATGAATGATGGCATCATCCACTCATTTACCCAGATCGGAAGTATGTCAGTTATAATAAGCTTTTTTTTTTTTTTTAAGTCTTTATTGAATTTGTTACAATATTGCTTCTGTTTTTTATGTTTCGGTTTTTTGGCCACAAGGCACGTGGGATCTAGCTCCCCGACCAGGGATCGAACCTGCACCCCCTGCATTGGAGGTGAAGTCTTAACCACTGGCCCACTGGGGAAATCCCATAATAAACTCTTTATTCTCTCACCTAGATTCAAACACCCATCATATCTTAAATATATTACTCTAACAGCCTCCTAAATGATACACCTGTGTATTTTCTTGGCCAACTCCCATCCGCTTTCCAATCACTCAACATATATTTCTTGTGTGCCTGCTCAAGCCTGGAACTGTTTTAGTCACTGGGACACTGGGGCACTGCAGAATCTATGACCTTAAAGTGTTTATATTTTAGAGAGGGAGATAAAAAATTAGTAAACAAAATAAAAATGGAACAATTAATTTCAGCTCTGTATAGGTGCTATGAAGAACATAGAATTAGAATATGGAATATAGAGAGATTGAATAGACAGTGGTTGGTTGCTTTATCTACTGTATACAGGAAAAATTACTTTAAGGAGGTGACATCTGTTGAGACTTGAATGAAATGAGGAAGATAGCCATGGAGTTTGAAGGGTGAGGTACCCCAAAGAGATAAATATTTGAGAGGGAGAGATATCCCAAGAAGAAGGAACATGTATTAAAATCTCCTGAGATAACAGCAATCATGGCATATTCAAGAGATGGTAAGAAGACCAGAATGGCTGGAAGGCAGCTATTGAAGGGAATTAGAAAGACAGATGAGATCAGAGAGGAGGTCAGCAGCCAGATCATGTAGGTTTTAAGGAATTTTGATTTTATTCTTTTTAAATTTTTATATTTATTCTTTTATTATTGTGATAGAAAGTTGATGGACAGATGATCTTTAGCAGAGAAGTGACCCGATCTGGTTTACACTTTAGAAAGATTGATCTCATTGTTGCTGTGTGGGGTAGGAGAATGTGGTGAAGAAGTCTAGAGCCAGAAGCAAGGAGATAAGTTAGGGAGCTCTTGTAATCAACCAGCAAGAGACGAAACTCTCAAAACAGCATGGTTGTAGTTGAGATGGAGGGAAGTCACTGAATTGTGTCTATGTTTTGGAGGCAAAGCAGACAGGACTCACTGATGGATTGGATGTGGAATATTAAAAAAGAGGAAATTAGGATGACTTCTAGGTTTTTAGTTTGAACAGGTGGGGATGACGGTGGCACTTACTGTGACAGGGGAACTTATTTCAGGAATCAATAATGAAGTAGCTCTGTTTTGGCTATATTAATTTTGTGATGCCTATTAAATATCCAAGTGGAGAAGTTGATTGGTTATTTACATATATTGGTTTGGAACTTGGGAGAAGTTTTGGCTAGGATATATATCTGAAAGCTATCAACATCTAAATGGTATGTAAAGTCATGGGCTTGCAAAAGTTTACCAGGCAGAGAGTGTAGGTAGAGAGAGTGAGGTTCTATGACAGATTTTAGGACACTCCAACATTTTGAGATCTGAAATGTGTGAAAGAACTAGCTAAGGAACCTGAGAAGTAACAGGTAGGAGAAAAATCAGGTGAGAGCCATGCTATAGACATGGGAAAAGAAAAAATTTCAAAGGCAGGAATGCTCACCATGTCAAATGCTGCTGAGAGGTTAAATAAGATGATCTATTAGTTTCTCATGGCTGCCATAACAAGTTATCACAAACTGAGTGGCTTGAAACAACAGAAATTTGTTCTCTCACAGTTCTTCTGGAGGCCAGAAGTCTGAAATCAAGGTGTCAGCAGAACCATTCTGAAGCGTCTAGGGAAGACTCTATTCCATGCCTTTCCCTTAGCTTCTGGTGTGTCTGAGAGTCATTGGTGTTCTTTGGTTTGTAGAGACATCACTCTAACCTCTGCCTCCATCATCACATGGCATTCTCCTTATGTATCTGTGTCTCTGTCTTCTTTTCTTATAAAGACACCAGTCATTGGATTAGCACCCCCTTCCCTGGTTGAATATGACTTAATATTAATTCCATTGCATCTACAAAAAGCCTATTTCCAAATAAGGTTATTTTCACAGGTACCAAGTGTTAAGATCTCAACATATCTTTTGGAGCGGGGGGTGGGGACATACAAATGATGAAAAGTTTGCTATTGTTTTTGGCTAGGTAAATATCATTGAGTATGTTGATGAGGGCTGTTTCAGTGGAGGGCTGTGGTTAAATGTCTTGTTGCAGTATGTATAGAAAAGAAGAAAGTGTGTAAGTGAAGATAAGGAGGTCAACTGTTTTTGAGGATTTTTGCAGTGATGTCTAACATAGATCTTGAATGACAGCTGGTACAGGGCTGGGGGTCTAGGAAGTTTGTTTTAAGATGGATAATATTAACCAAGTTTATGTTAACGGGAATGACCCAGTAGAGAGAGGGATATTGATGGCACGATGGACAAAGGGGATCTTTGCTGGGATTCAGAGCACCAGGAAAGGGTTTGTCTCTGAGAGGGGCAGAAGCCACTAGCAGGAGGGAAGAGAGAGTATATAGGCACATCTGCCAAATAGGTTGGTGGATTTAGATTTGGGAAGACGAGATAGCTCTGCTGTGAGTTTATTTTTTTCTACATTGCTGCTCCAAATGACCTTTAATTACATTGTTATGGTTTTTCTCCCCTTAGAAAACATAAATTTAACTTTTTTTGAGTCATTTAATGTTGGGTAGGTTGTCATTGATTTGGAAACAAGTGTCTTTTTTAGATTCATAGCTTGCTTGGTGACTTTGAAAATAAATATGGTCATTTATTTTGGCCTTTGAATTTGTGATACTATTATAATCAGCAGACTACATATCATTGTATCAAGGGTGGCATTTAAGACTTAATTTTCTATATCCTAGTCTTGTCTTAATGAAGACTCCAAATAGTTTTAGAGCAAACAATTTACAACAGAATACAACATATTTTAGAAAGATCTAATTATTAGGATCATGGGCTTACTTTAAAAGCCATTTACTAACTGGATATGCTTTTTAAAAAGTAGTCCTATAAAATATACAATATTCATGAGATTTGAATCTATATTAATTTAATGTCAGCAGAAATTATATGTGAATTTTATGAGGTCTGAACTCTCTGAGGGAAATGACTATTTCCTGAGCATTGAGATTTCTCTACATAATGTGTAGGTGCAAAATAAATGGAGAACTTCAACCCAGAGGCACATTTGCTACTCTTTTTGATCCATCTTATTGAAAGTACATACTAGAAAAAATTATGTTACAGTTTTAGAACTGATGTAGTTGAATTGACCTCCATGGCCTAATAAGGTTTGAAGGGCTAATTTCATAGCAATTTTCCTAGGTAATTTTCTTTAAATGTAGCTAGGAAGTTAGAAGAAGATTGGATTTACTTTCCCACACTCATAACTTTTTATTTTATTTTTAAGTTTGGTGATCCCAGGTTTCAAATGCTATTTAGTGTAATTGGATCTTGTTCTGCGTGTCCTCTTTCTCCCTCTGGTCAACTAATTGCAAATGTGATTTATTAGTTTTCTCCACTTAGACTTTGAATTTACTCTGCTATAGAGCCTGGAGCTTAGGAAAACAGCACTCCTCTCTGTCTCCCATCTCCAGGGGCCTCCACCCTAATATTTTCAATGTGCAAGTTATAGGATTATTTGCTTATTATATACATTTATACCATTCCCACAAAGCTGCTGCTTCGGTGTGTAGTCTTGGGCTATGCCCTGGGAGAGAATAGGGTTTTATGAAAATTAGAAATTTATATAGCTGCTATTTAAAGAATAAAAATTCTTGAAAATATACTTCCTTTAAAGCTTTCAGTGGCTCAGTGGGTCAGATGTTCTAGATATAGATATTGTTTAGATAAGTCCCTTTTTAAAGAAGCTTGTAGTAAGCCAGAGGTAACTCAATTTAATTCAAGAATTAGTATTATTTCATGATTGCCTCTGAATTTTGTATATAGTGTATACAAAATAATGTGTATGTATAATATATGAATATGTATATATAACATATATATACACATACACAAGCACTATATATAAGCATATATATATATGTATGTATAAGCACACATGTCTTTTTTTACATCTTTTCCAAAATACTCTGTTTTAAATTACTATGATGCTCCATGCATTTTGTTTAGACAAAACATTGAGCCTTATGTGTAATTCATGTACAAAAATGTTTGAAAGGATTAACTGTGTAGTACTTCAAATGACAGCTACAATGAGTATTTTTTCCTAGTAATATAACTATTTAATTTTATTTCAAGTGTGAGCTATTCATGTAAGAAAACATTTCTACCTCATGACTCATGTATTTCAGATTTAAAACTTTTTAAAAGACTAAAATGACTAACCATTTTCTTCTCATTGGTAAGCAGATTTGTTTCCTGGGAAAGCGTAGTTTTCTGATTGCTCATTCTATGAAGTGTTTAACACTGCCGCCACAATGAGCCATTTATTAAGTGTATGTTTATAACAAGTGCTTGGAAAAGCACATTAAACAGTTCTGGTTCTAGATATCCAGAAACTCAGATCAGAGGCAAATCATAGTGATGCTAGTGGACATAAAAATATTCACAGAGAACTGAACACATTGTGTGAACATATGAGATAGTGCAAAATGCATTTTCTCAGAAAAATCAGTGGAAATGTTAAATAATTAAATATTTAAATGAGAGTGAGATTAAAGGTAATTTTTTTTTTTACAATTTCCAGAAATGTCTTAATAGAAATGGTTGAATTACAGAGGATGTTTGAATGAAGATGTTACATCCTGAGAGCATTTCATGTTCATGATAGAGACTAAGGAAAATATTTGAGGTCAAAATGTGATGATTGTATAAAGAAAAGACTAGATAGACAACAGAGTGAAGAGGTAAAATGAGTTCTTCCGAGACAATAGTTTCCAATTTCTTTCTAAACTGCTCTGACTTTTTTATATAGTTGATTAATCTTTCTTTTCTCTCCTATCTTGGTGTCTATGACATGATTATCTTATAGTTTTCCAACTTTCTTCTGATTTTGATCTCAGTCTCTTTCTTGGGCTGACCACCATATACCTCCATTTGACCTGCATCTCTTCCACTATACATTTTCCCTTGGTGAATCATCCAGACCCATGAACTCACTAACTGTATGCTTCTTGCTACCAAAACAAAGGCCTAGCTCTTTGCTGTCTATGTATTTATTAATTTATTCACTTATTTAGTAAATTGTGATAACTGTTTCTGTACAAGGCATTGTATGAGCTTCTGGGGATACAGTGGATGACAAGTGCCTTACAGAGCTCAGAGTTGCTTGGAAAAGAAAGTGTATGATCAAGTAAACATACAGATAAAGCAAAATTGCAACTGTGATAAGTGCTATGAATGAAAAACACAAAAAGTTCTGATTGTGTTTAAGTAGGTTGAGAGATGATATGATCAGATTTTTAGACAAAAAAATCAGTGTGCTATCAATATAGAGAATAATTTATAGAAAGCATAAAGCAGATGCTTTATTTTTTGCAATGCAATAAATGCATGGCAAGATCTGATAAGAGAAGATGAGATGGTAGCCTGGATGAGGAAGATGATAGGGAAGATAAAGAAGATTTGAGAGTTATTTAGAAGGTAAACTGGGCAGGAATTGGTGACAGTTAGGATATGGCTAAGGAGGGGGCTGAGGCAAAGGGAGTGGCCATGGATAATTGGCCTTCACAGCTAGATAGAAGGTGCTGCTACTCTTTGAGACATGGGGCAGTAAAAGAGAGGGGAATGGGGTACAGAGATCATGGGTCTGATTTTGGACATACTGAGTTTGAGTTGTCTTTGATGAAAGAAGTTGTTGAGGTGTTAAGTAGAGAGCTGGAGAAGAAGATCTAAACTCTATTCCAATGTTTATCTCCACATCGCTATACCTCAGATACTTACATTTAATCTATAGCTAATTCAAATTTCTGTTTCTCTTCTATTCCTCAGTTATCACACCCAGTTGGTGACCAAACCTGGTCAACTCTACCTTGTAAATATGTCTCAAATAAATGTGGGAGAGGTGACAAGAAAGCCAAAGCGGTGGGCGACAGCCAGCTCGGAGGGCTCTGTTGTGCTGTGCTCAGTACCGTGGGTTATGCCCTGAAGATGATGGCTATCCATGAAAGAATTTAGACAAATGGTCCATGTGATCCAATGTGTATTTTAAGAGTACATCGGGGGCAGGATGTAAGGAAAAGCATGTGTCTATAGAGATAGGAGATGAGATATGAGACAGGGAGATCAACTGAGAGGATACTGTAACATTTCAGATAGATAATAAAAGGCTGGGATAAAGAAATGACAGAATGAGTGGTGGGAAAGGATGGATATGTGTAATTCAGGAGATAACTTTGTTTTTTTGATAAGGAAATAGTGAGAGGAAGTTTTGAATATTGTTTATGCATTTCAGTTTGGGGGATTCAATGGAGCATATAAACAGCTGATGATAATTTTATTTATGGGAAGAGAAGTGTGATCCTGGCTTTAGAGGATTTAGTGTAGTTTTAGAGAAGTTGGAGTAGACAGTAACTAGTCTAAAGTTCCAGATTTACTATTTACCCAGTATTACAAATTTCTAAAGGACTATGCTAGTTTTCCCTAAACCACAATATCCTGCTCTGTAATGTAGAGATTAAAAGGATACCCTCATCTTAATACTGATTGAGTATTGAAAAGAAAATAAAGGTTAAACACTTGGCACACTGCATGATACATGACAAGTATTTAATAAACAATGTGGACCAGTCCCTCCCATCAGGAAACTTGCTCAAGCCTCTTAGATAGCCTCATCCACCAGAGGGCAGACAGCAGAAACAAGAAGAACTACAGTCCTGCAGCCTGTGGGGGGAAAAAAACACATTCACAGAAAGATAGACAAGATGAAAAGGCAGAGGGCTATGTACCAGATGAAGGAACAAGATAAAACCCCAGAAAAACAACTAAATGAAGTGGAGATAGGCAACCTTCCAGAAAAAGAATTCAGAATAATGATAGTGAAGATGATCCAGGACCTCGGAAAAAGAATGGAAGCAAAGATCGAGAAGATGCAAGAAATGTTTAACAAAGACCTAGAAGAATTAAAGAACAAACACCTAGAAGAATTAAAGAACAAACAAACAGAGATGACAAAACAATAACTGAAATGAAAAATACACTAGAAGGAATCAATAGCAGACCTGAGGCAGAAGAACGGATAAGTGACCTGGAAGACAGAATGGTGGAATTCACTGCCATGGAACAGAATAAAGAAAAAGAATGAAAAGAAATGAGACAACATAAGAGACCTCTGGAACAGCATTAAACACAACAACATTCACATTATAGGGGTCCCAGAAGGAGAAGAGAGAGAGAAAGGACCCAAGAGAATATTTGAAGAGATTATAGTCGAAAATTTCCCTAACATGGGAAATGAAATAGCCACCCAAGTCTAGGAAGCGCAGAGAGTCCCAGGAAGGATAAACCCAAGGAGAAACACGCTGAGACACATAGTAATCAAATCGACAAAAATTAAAGACAAAGAAAAATTATTGAAAGCAACAAGGGAAAAATGACAAATAATATACAAGGGAACTCCCATAAGGTTAAAAGCTGATTTCTCAGTGGAAACTCTAAAAGCCAGAAGGGAGTGACATGACATATTTAAAGTGATGAAAGGGAGGAACCTACAGCGAAGATTACTCTACCTGGCAAGGATCTCATTCAGATTCAATGGAGAAATCAAAAGCTTTACAGACAAGCAAAAGCTAAGAGAATTCAGCACCACCCAACCAGCTCTACAACAAATGCTAATGGAACTTCTCTAAGTGGGAAACACAAGAGAAGAAAAAGACCTACAAAAACAAACCCAAAAGAATTTAAAAAATGGTAATAGGAATATACATATCAATAATTACCTTAAAAGTGAATGGAATAAATGCTCCAACCAAAAGCTTTACACAGGCTCACTGAATGAATACAAAAACAAGACCCACATATATGCTGTCTATAAGAGACCCACTTCAGACCTCGGGGCACATAGAGACTGAAAGTGAGGGGATGGAAAAAGATATTCCATTCAAATGGAAATCAAAAGAAAGCTAGAGTAGCAATACTCATATCAGATAAAATAGACTCTAAAATAAAGAATGTTACAACAGAAAAGGAAGGACACTACATAATGATCAAGGGATCAATCCAGGAAGAAGATATAACAATTATAAATATATATGCACCCAACATAGGAGCACCTCAATACATAAGGCAACTGCTAACAGCTATAAAAGAGGAAATCAACAGTAATACAATAATAGTGGGGGACTTTAACACCTCACTTTCACCAATGGACAGATCATCCAAAATGAAAATAAATAAGGAAACAGAAGCTTTAAATGACACACTAGACCAGATAGATTTAATTGATATTTATAGGACATTCTATCCAAAACAGCAGATTACACTTTCTTCTCAAGTGCTCACGGAGCATTCTCCAGGACAGATCACATCTTGGGTCACAAATCAAGCCTCAGTAAATTAAAGAAAATTGAAATCACATCAAGCATCTTTTCTGACCACAATGCTATGAGATTAGAAATAAATTACAGGGAAAAAAACGTAAAAAGCACAAACACATGGAGGCTAAACAATACGTGACTAAATAACCAAGAGATCACTGAAGAAACCAAAGAGGAAATCAAAAAATACCTAGAGACAAATGACAATGAAAACACAATGATCCAAAATCTATGGGATGCAGCAAAAGCAGTTCTAAGAGGGAAGTGTATAGCAATGCCAGCCTACCTCAAGAAACAAGAAAAATCTCAAATAAACAATCTAACCTTACACCTAAAGGAACTAGAGAAAGAAGAACAAACAAAACCCAAAGTTAGCAGAAGGAAAGAAATCATAAAGATCAGAGCGGAAATAAATGAAATAGAAACAAAGAAAACAATAGCAAAGATCAATAAATCTAAAAGCTTGTTCTTTGGGAAGATAAACAAAATTGATAAACCATTAGCCAGACTCATCAAGAAAAAGAGTGAGAGGACTCAAATCAATAAAATTAGAAATGAAAAAGGAGAAGTTACAACAGACGCCGCAGAAATAGAAACCATCCTAAGAGACTACTACAAGCAACTCTATGCAAATAAAATGGACAACCTGGAAGAAGTGGACAAATTCTTAGAAAGGTATAACCTTCCAAGACTGAACCAGGAAGAAATAGAAAATATGAACAGACCAATCACAAGTAATGAAATTGAAACTGTGATTAACAATCTTCCAACCAGCAAAAGTCCAGGACCAGATGGCTTCACAGGTGAATTCTATCAAACATTTAGAGAAGACCTAACACCCATCCTTCTCAAACTCTTCCAAAAAATTGTAGAGGAAAAAACACTCCCAAACTCATTCTCTGAGGCCACCATCACCCTGTTAACAAAACCAGACAAAGATACTACAAAAAAGGAAAATTACAAACCAATATCACTGATGAATATAGATGTAAAAATCCTCAACAAAATACTAACAAACAGAATCCAACAACACATTAAAAGGATCATGCACCATGATCAAGTGGGATTTATCCCAGGGATGCAGGGATTCTTCAATATACACCAATCAATCAATGTGATACACCATATGAACAAACTGAAGAAGAAAAACCATATGATCATCTCAATAGAAGCAGAAAAAGCTTTTGACAAAATTCAGTACTGATTTATGATAAAACCTCTCCAGAAAGTGGGCATAGAGTGAACCTACCTCAACATAATAAAGGCCATATACAACAAACCCACAGCAAACATCATTCTCAATGGTGAAAAACTGAAAGCATTTCCTCGAAGATCAGGAACAAGACAAGGATGTCCACGCTCACCACTATTATTCAACATAGTTTTGGATGTCCTAGCCTTGGCAATCAGAGAAGAAAAAGAAATAAAAGGAACACAAATTGGAAAAGAAGAAGTAAAACTGTCACTGTTTGCAGGTGACATGTTACTATACATAGATAATCCTAAATATTCCACCAGAAAACTACTAGTGCTAGTCAATGAATTTGGTAAAGTAGCAGGATACAAAATTAATGCACAGAAATCTCTTGCATTCCTATACACTAATGATGAAAAATCTGAAAGAGAAATTAAGGAAACAGTCCCATTTACAATGGCAACAAAAAGAATAAAATACCTAGGAATAAACCTACCTAGGGAGATAAAAGACCTGTATGCAGAAAACTATAAGACAGTGATGAAAGAAATTAAAGATGATATGAACAGACGGAGAGATATACCATGTTCTTGGATTGGAAGAATAAATATTGTGAAAATGACTATACTACCCAAAGCAATCTACAGATTCAGTGTAATCCCTATCAAATTACCAATGGCATTTTTTACAGAACTAGAACAAAAAATCTTAAATTTTGTATGGAGACACTAAAACCCCGAATAGCCAAAGTGGTTTTGAGGGGAAAGAACGGAGCTGGAGGAATCAGACTCCCTGACTTCAGACTATACTACAAAGCTACAGTAATCAAGACAATATGGTACTGGCACAAAGACAGAGATATAGATCAATGGAACAGGATAGAAAGCCCAGAGATAAACCCATGCACCTATGGTCAACTAATCTGTGATAAAGGAGGCAAGGATATACAATGGAAAAAAGAGAGTCTCTTCAATAAGTGGTGTGTGAAAACTGGACAGCTCCATCTAAAAGAATGAAATTAGAACACTCCCTAACACCATACACAAAAATAAACTCAAAATGGATTAGAGACCTCAACGTAAGACCAGACACTATAAAACTCTTAGAGGAAAACATAGGAAGAACACTCTTTGACATAAATCACAGCAAGATCTTTTTTGATCCACCTCCTAGAGTAATGGAAATAAAAGCAAAAATAAACAAATGGGACCTACTGAAACTTAAAACCTTTTGCAAAGCAAAAGAAAGTACAAGCAAGACAAAAAGACATCCCTCAGACTGGGAGAAAATATTTGCAAACGAATCAATGGACAAAGGATTAATTTCCAAAATATATAAACAACTCATGCAGCTCAATATAAAAAAGCAAACAACCCAATCAAAAAATGGGCAGAAGACCTAAATAGATATTTCTCAAACGAAGACATACAGATGGCCAAGAAGCACGTGAAAAGCTGCTCAACATCACTAATTATTAGAGAATGCAAATCAAAACTATAATGAGGTATCACCTTACACCAGTTAGAATGGGCATCATCAGAAAATCTACAAACAACAAATGCTGGAGAGGGTGTGGAGAAAAGGGAACCCTCTTGCACTGTTGGTGTGAATGTAAATTGATACAGCCACTATGGAGAACAGTATGGAGGTTCCTTAAAAAACTACAAATAGAATTACCATATGACCCAGCAATCCCACTACTGGGCATATACCCAGAGAAAACCATAATTCAAAAAGACACATGCACCCCAATGTTCATTGCAGCACTGTTTACAATAGCCAGGTCATGGAAGCAACCTAAATGCCCATCGACAGATGAATGGATGAAGAAGATGTGGTACATATATACAATGGAATATTACTCAGCCATAAAAAGGAATGAAATTGGGTCATTTGTAGAGACGTGGATGAATCTAGAGACTGTCATACAGAGTGAAGTAAGTCAGAAAGAGAAAAACAAATATCGTATATTAATGCATATATGTGGAACCTAGAAAAATGGTACAGATGAACCGGTTTGCAGGGCACAAATTGAGACACAGATGTAGAGAACAAACATATGGACACCAAGGGGGGAAAGTGGCAGGGTGGGGGTGGTGGTGTGAGGAATTGGGCGATTGGGATTGATATGTATACACTGATGTGTATAATATGGATAACTAATAAGAACCTGCTGTATAAAAAAATAAATAAAATAGAAATAAATAAATAATGCGATTTCTGCAATAAAAGAAAATATAACATTGCTAGAGCTAAAATTGTAAATAAAATAGAAATTGTAGAAAGTATGCAATACTTTTGTTTATAGTTTTTAAGGTAAGCATTGAGTAGTTTTTAATCCTTTTTTAGAAAAGGTCATAGAAAGGGTTCCTTGAGACCATAGATACTTATAGATTTTATTAGAGATCTAAAGATTGTTGTTGGTCATTGGCAAGATATTATAGCAATCAGAGTATTTTTAAAAAGCCTTTATGTTTTGGATTTTTTTTAATGTTATAGGAAACCATTTGGGAAACCACAGTCCCTTTCATTAGTTTTCTGCTCTGTGCAAACCACTTTGCTCTTTGCCATAATATTTGCTGTTTTCCAAAGACTAAAAAGACACAGGCCTTCCCTACAGGGTTTCTAGTGTGATAGGATTACATAACTCTTCTAAGCAGCTAAGTGGCTGGGTGGGGGCGGGTGAGGGGAGTTGTTATATTTCAGATGGTAGTAAACAAAGAATCCTGCATTTATTGATTCCACGGAAACAAAAATAAAAAGTCCCTTCCTAATCAGAGACTGATGAAGATTGAAATGAAGGGTCACAGCTGTTATGGGTTGGGAAAATAGAACCTGTTGACACTTATTTTCCCACTGAATGTTGACTGTGTAAACAGTTACATGGCTGACTAGTTTGGGCTTTGAAGTATGCATTATTGAAGCTGGTATAAAAGCACTGCTTACAGGTTTTCCTTCAGAGTCATTCAAAGAAACTACTGTATGTGGGGCAGGAAAACCTATGAATTAGGCAGTTCCTAATATACCCATTTCCTGTGTTGAAATCTCTATGAAACATAAGATTGCGTTGTATATGACCAGTAACACTGTGCTGACATGATCTTTTCCCTCCTTGCTGTTTTCCAACTTATATAAAATGTTCCCTTTCAAGAAAATGAAGGTATTATACAGATGTTTATTTCCTTTTTAATTGAATCCATGCTTGTCCACTAATAAACCCTATGGAAATTATATGACTCATACAATCTTACCTTCATTTTAAACAAATTACATCAATGTTTGGAAAATAGAATGCACATCAACTTCCATTTCACTAAAAAAAAGTATAGTCAACTAGATCTTTAATTTTTTTATTTGCTGGATAAAAATGTGATACAGAGGCAGCGAGAAATTCTAAAGAGTAGAGATTATGGAGCCATATTCAGCTGAGTTTGATTCTTGGATTTCCCATTTATTATACACTAAGTTCTTCAACTCTACAATCTGAGTTTCCCCACCAACCATATGGGGATCATAATTTTCATATAGTTCAGATACTTCTAGAATAAAATTGTGCCATGTTTAAAGCACAAATAAGCCTAATCCTTAGTAGGTGTTTAATAAATTATAAATAGTATGTGTTGTGTTAGTTCAGGTCCTCTAGAAGCAGAGTCTAAGATGCAGATTTTAGTGCAAGTGATTACGTGAGAAAGTTTTCTCATGTGAAACCTGTTAAGGGAATGAGGGATACATGATTGTATAGAAGAAAAAGGTAGGCAGAGATGTGGTTTCAGTGGAAATCTAGCCTCAGTCTGATCACACAGGGGGCTCTGGAGCATGAATCGTATCAGATTCATTCTGCCTTGAGGTAAGGGGGATGTGCTTATATACACTCTCTGTCCCCTTTCCTGTCTCCATCAGTTAATTCTCAGCTGCCACAGGGGTTGAGAGAGGAGGGAAAGTGGCTCCAGTCACCAAAGGACAATCCTTTCTGAAGGGAGTACAAGTGTGAACCATTAGCCATTAACACCTGCAGCATCTGGAACTGAGTGTACCAGCCTGGGAAAGGGGATCTAGGAGGAACCCCACCAACATATTCTTCAGATGCAAAAGCTTAGTTTCAGCCATTTTTGAAAGAAAAGAATGCCCTTCTTTCAATAATGTAATCTTATAGACAAAAAATATTTTTAAAATATTTAAATTTATCAATCACTTTTATACAAAAAGTTATTTCTTTAGTGTTACCTTTCCATAATCATTTGAATTAAAATAAAATGTATTATACTGCAAAGGCCTCTTCATTCACAAATAATCAGAAGTTCAAACATGGTTTTCAGGTCCAGAAATTTTGCATATATTAATAAGCTTTCCCATTTAAGTCTTATTTCCACTAGTACATGTCCCCATATAGATAGAATGTTTTGTTAGGATTGACAGAATCAATGACTAGTGACTCTACTCATGAGTGAGCAACCAACCTCACGTTCGGGTGCATTCACCAAAGATATGTTTGTGAATATAGTAAGAAATAAAGTCATCATAAGGAATGGAGATACAGTTTATTACCTGCTAAACACAATGCATTTTCAGATCTAGTACAATATTTTTGGATGCTTTTGGTTGCTTGTGGGATATGAAAAAGAGTAAAGTTGATATATGGTTACCAAAATTTGAAAATGAATCTCTTTGCCACATTATGGAGTTATTATATTCCCAATGTTCTGTGCAAACCAGTTACCTTGGTTCTTTGTCTAATGGTGAAATGTAGTAGAATTGTTTAGATATTAACGAAGGTGTGAATATCCTAAGAATGCATCACTTTTCTCCATAAATGAAAATAGAGCTAAAAATGTTTTTTTTAAAAAAGCGCCAGTTTACTGACAGCAAGTGCCCTGATATGAAAGATTTTGTGAATTTCCAAGTCCACAGTCCCTTAACCACCAATCTAAAATCCACAAAGTTCTGAAAACCAAAAGACTTTTAAAGTTTGAAATCAAGTAAATTGGCATTGAAACCTGACCTGACATGAGGCTATTTATGGAGTTTATCTCATTTAGTGTGACTATCCTTTTAGTTCATCACAGAAAAATTAATGCTTTAGGTTAATGGATGCTGTCCTAGGCTTATGTGGGAATGTGGATTGATATTTGAATATCCACCATGTTACCTTACCAAAATCCATATATTCTGAATTCTAAAACAATTCTAGCTCCAGAGATTTCAGATAAAAGTTATGAACCTGTATACATATAATACAAAGTATTAATTATGGTGCAGTGAGCTGTATAAGAAAACAAAACACATCTTAGTGGTTTAATACAATAAAAATTTATTGCTCTCTCATTTTATGCTCAGTCTCTTGTCCAAGTTAAACTCACAGTAGGGCTTTTCCTGTTTCTTGCATTCATTCAGGAACCTATATTGATAGATGTGCTCTATTATCTTCATTATATAGCTTCTGAAAATGCTCTTGATATTGGGAATCCGCTCAGGGAAGAGAGAGAGGAGAATCATGCAGACGTTTCTTTATGGGTCAAGCCTGGACGTGTTGTTTACAGTACTCTGTCCCCCTTCTTGTGCTTAGGACTCAGTCACATGGCCTCACCTAATTGGGGTGACTGGGAAATGCAGTCTAGCTGAGTGACAAGAGGAAAAGGAAATGTGATTGATGAGCTCCTAGGTGTTCCTGGGATCTGCCACATACGCATATGTACACATTATATTATATATATATATTGCTGTGTCATATTCCCAAAATGTTTATTCACAGAAAAATTATTTTTTAATTAAGGCCATCAGTGATCTTTAGTAAATGAATGATGTTTACATTTCTAAAAATAATGGGCAAACTCTGAAAAAGAAGAATAATGGTGTGGGTAACCAGTTTTACCAGATAATAATACACATTAAAAATTTATCATTACTAAATCAATATGGTACTGGAGCGTGAAAAGATAGAATGCTCAACTATGCTAGTAATCAGAGAAATGAAAATTAAAATCAGTTACAGTTCATGCCCATAAGATCGACAAAAATTAAAAAGACTGATCTTTCCAAATGCAGGTGAGGATGTGAAGAAGTAGAAAACCATGTTCAGAGATGGCAGGAGAGTGCATTGTTAAGTGCACTTCAGAGAGCAATATGGCAATATCTGGTTGAAAGAAAGATGTACACAATCTTTAAACTAGTAGATATATATCTAAGAGAAACTGTCGATCATATATATAAGAAGATAATTACAAGTAAGTGAATTATAGCATTGCTTAGAATAGCAAAATAACCTAAATGTTCATAAACATGAGAACGAGTTGTGGTCTATTTATGGAGTGGGATATTGTACAGCAGTCAATGTGAAAAGCTAGGTGTATTCTGTATATCAACATGGAGTCATCTTAAAAACATCATTTTAAGTTAAAAGAAAAAAAAGTGTGTTTCAGAATGACATGTGCAGGATAAGCCTCCCTCAGTCACTGACAAGCTCTGTTCCTTTCTATGTCTCAGCTTCCTTATCTGCCTAGTGACCTAATCACAGTGTTAAGTTAGTAGGATGGGTGTGAAGTTTAAAGGAACTAACACAAGCAAAGTGCTTGGAACTCTATTTGGAGCACAGTAAATTCTCAACAAATACCATTATTAAAAACATTTACGTAAGCTTTAAAAACATACAAAGTCACTGATCATTTTTTACGGATATACTCATGTTCTAATTGTATAAAAACTTCGTGCGGTCAGTATACACCAGATTTTGGAAAGTGGTTATATTGTGCAAGGTAAGAAGAGGTTGGAAAGGAAAGAGGGGAAAAGAATAGAATAGAAGAACAGGCTTTTATGTAATGTTTTATTTCTCTAAAATTTATGATGCCAGTATGGGAGAATGTAAAGATTTAAGCAAGTTGCTTAGCTGGATGTTGGCTAAGGTGTATTAGTTATGGTAGTTATATTAATAAATATTATTCATGTTAATTTTTTTGTAATTTTCTTTATGTTTGAAATATTTCATAGTCATAAATGGAAGGAAAAACAGATTATAATATTTTTGGAAAAAATTTGAAATGAGTGAGTTTAAATTTTTATAAGGAAATAAACAAAAAATACAGCCAAGAGGTCAAACACAAAGGACAAACTTTGGGGTGGCAGCTCACAATTCTTTTTCCTCTGAGAATGGAACCCAGATCCAGAAGAGGGCCTCCAGAGGCCACAGGTGTCCTGCTTTCCCCTTTCCATCCAGATGACTGATTCACGTTGGGCCAATAGGATGTTCTCTGGTGGGAAGTGACATTAGAAATGCTGAGATACACAACCAAGAAGTCATTGACTCTAAGAGAAATGGTCCATGGACTCCAACTGCTGAGTTATCTGAGCTGCCTATGTATCTACTCTTATGTTTTGAACATTCAATCCTGCCTTTGAATCTGGGAGATATTGCAGGACTGTTCCAATAAAACCTCCATTTTGCTTAAATTAGAGTCCAATTCCTGGCTTACAGCAAGGGAACCTACAATCTTAAAATTAGTAAAGTTTATCTCTGATAGAGAGGGGATAATCATTTAGCAGAATCCTTTTGTGGGAATATAATATTTCCAATTTCATCCAGAAGAAACCTCCAAAAGCATTGGTAGAGTTGGAATCTATGGATTCATGCTCCATGTGAATCTAAGACACCTATTGCTTCCTCTAAACCCAGTTCTGTGTACTTACTTCTCACACAGCAATTCAAAGGTTAATTGAAACGAATTTTGGAGAGATGCAATGCAAAATGCTGTGAGTCCAGTGAAATGTAAAATTAATGGATGTGCCAATTGTGGTGATATACACAAGGGCTTTTATTTTTTAAATGTTATATGTTAATTAAATTATACATCTGATACTCTATATAAGTGAGGAAACATTTACAGATTGTTTTGTATTTGGACATGTGCAGTGGAGACCCAGTATATTCATGAGGCTATTTGACCACTGATGCAACATATAGTAATATTTCTTTCTTCAAATCCATAGATTTTAAGAAAAAACTTCTGGCTGCTTAATGTTAACAAACACGATGACTTTCATAAAGTGAGTGATACAAAAACAACAGGAAAAGAAAATTTCTTGATACATAAAATATGCTCTTAGAAATGAATGAATTAACTAGCTCTTCTGTCAACAGATAGTTTCACTTCCTGAAATTAACAGAAGATCTCATAAAGACGTTTCTACTGAAAATTAGCTGTTTACTATAATAAATAATAGAGCTGACCTTCAGAACAATAGGGGGATATAACAAAGATTGCTCTTTAAAATTTATTAACACATTTGCTCAACCTAATTTGCAAAACGTGATGGTGAATTTGACAAAAAGTTGTAATACCTAATAATTCTAATTTAATGTTTGTGGTGTTAGGAAAAAATTATGTTATATCATATTCAAAAGATTTTTTCTTTTGATTTTTCAATTGAATATAACTTAGAACTTTAAGAGATTAGTAGATATGTTCTTAGCAAGGTCTGGATCACAAACAGAAACTTAGCAACCATGTTGATTTCTCTTTTCCTCTTTAACTCCAGTATGTGGTGAATTAATTAAGTGCTCTTCTTTTTTCCCACGTTCTCCAGTCCAAGGAAAGGTATATATTATAGCTGTAAACACATGACAAGATTGTGTTCCTTTAGATGAGAAAAACAGTGTAGTGTTGCCGGGTGCCTTTCTTTGGACCAGTTCTACATGTCTGACCATTGCTGGTCTCTATGTTTACTAATCTTGGGTAGAGAGGTTCCAGGCGAGGGACCAGATCTGTACCAATGTCTTCATTAAACTCAAGATAGCAAGAATACCTGCTTCCTTTGGCATGGTAGGGGGCCAAATACATTTATACTCAGCTTTAGTTCTTGAGAGATAGAAGAAAAATCTCAGAAGGATCATTTTATCTGTCACTCTTTTTTTTTTTTTAAATCTCTATTCCTCTTCACATTTGATCAACATAGAGCCTTTGCAGTGTTTACAAATTACAATTACAATTAAGATAATTGTCTTTTATTGAATGTTCACTTCTTGTTGGCACTTGTAATTTGTCAAATTTATTAGCATAAAGTTATTCATAATATTCCTTGATCATTTTATCATCTGTAAGATCTATAGTGATATCTACTTTCATTCCTGATATTGGTAATTTGTGTCTTCTCTTTTTTCCTGAGCCGTCTGGCCCTGAAGTTTATCAATATTATTGGTCTCCTTATAGAACCAGTTATTTGCTTCATTGATTTTCTTTATTAATTTCATATTGTTTATGCCATTGATATCTGCCCTTTATTATTTTGTTTCTCCTGCTTACTTTGGGTTTAATTTGTTCTTTTTCTAGTTTCTTAGATGAAAGTTTAAGTCATTGATTTGAGATTTTTTTTTTCTTTTCTAATACAGGTGTTTTAGTGCTATGTATTACTCTCTAAGCACTGCTTTAGCTCCAGCAGATATTTTGATAGGTCATGTTTTCATTTTCATGCAATTCATTTGATATGCAGTACAAATTACTTTCTGATTTCTCTTTGGATTTCTTTTTGACCCATGAGTTATCTAAAAGTTATTATTTAGTTTCCAAATATTTAGGTATTTTCCAGCTTCTAAGATTGCCCCAAGGTCTAAGATTAATTTATTAACTTTGATTACCTATGCCTCTTCTTCCTTTACTGCCATGGTCTTATCATTTGAGATCAACAGGCTAATATATCACTGTTCTAGCTGATGTTCTTTCATCCTAGTATTGTGTTCTTATGTGATCCCTGAGGAGACTAGATGTTTTGGTTTTTTGTTTGTTAATTTTCTCTGTTGCCTAAATTACTTCTTTGTCCTCTGGCGGAAATCATTTTGTATGTATTTTTGTCTATCATGTTGCAAGATTCTTCATTCATGTTTAAGAAAAAGGCAGCATAAAAGCTGACTATGAGCTCTGATGAGTTTTGCATTAACCTGCTATTGGTCAAGGAGCTTACCATAATGCAAGAGCCCTCTTAAATATGGAAGACTTTGTTCCGTGGCTGTTCTGATTCTCCCCAGGGACTTTGTGCAGTTTCTTTAGATATTAATCTTCAATTCTTTGTCTGGGTGTTTGAGGGTCATGACTGTCTAGCTACTGATAATTCTGTTCATGCAGGTGGAGTATATTTTGATTGGCTTTCTTGTTTCTAGCTCAGTTCTTAGCCTTTGACACTTATGTAAGTGGAATCTCTGAGTTCTGAGCTTCTCCAAGGCTCGGCTGATAAAACTGGTTTCCTACTTGGATGCAGTCCTCTCCCCACTCCCTCCTGCCATCCATTCTTCCTTTCCTCCTTTGTGAATAGGCCCAGTTATACCTGCTTCTCTTTTATTAATAATGACAGGTATATTTTAATCCTTGATAGTTACAGAGCTTTAGTTTTTAAAACAGAATTATGCCATTGTATCCTCATCACCAAGAATCTAACGTTTGATATGAGCATAGTGTGCTCATATAGATGTATAATTTATAAATTATACAAGAAAATGTTCTGTTCATTTATTAATGTAATTTTTGGTAAAGCAGATTTTCCCATATTTTAAAGATTTCTAGGAATTCTAAGAAATGTAATATATGCACCAAATGATATAGGAACTCTTTGGGCATTATGTTGAGGGGACTTGTTCAACACTTTGTGTGTATGTGTGGCTTTGCAATAGGTGTTATTTGATAGGCCAGAACTAAGACGACTTCTTAATTAAATGCTTTCTACCTGATTGGATTGGGGTTAAAAATAAAATGACATCTCAATTATTTGAGAACTAATATGCTGAAACGAATATAAAATTCAACCAAATGCTGTTGTTCTGAAGACCTAAGGGATAAGGTATTGTTGAAAGAATGCTGCATATCATTTTGGCATCTGTAGTCAGGTTTGAAATATTTATTATGTATGTATTTACTTGAGCGTTTTCCGAGGTAGTGGAGTTCTTAAAGATTCTTGGTGTAATATTTGGGGAGAAGAAACATCCAGTTCCAAAATATTTTCTCTTTTGGGAGAAGCGAAGTTGGCAGGGCATGGACTATGTAGCACTCTGCATCTGACCCATGGTGAGGGCTCCCATCACACTTACCAGTCTTTGTGTGATTCACCTGAAGGAATCGAATTAGGAAAACAAAAGATCTCATTTTCTATTGTTATCTTTTTGGAGTCAGGGGGACAGAGAGGGATTGTGGAAGGAGGGCAAAGAGAAGGGAGGGAGGGAGGAGAGAAAGACAAGATACATTTGACACCAATTTCATCATGAACAATAGCATCTTAGAAATGAAGGGAGCAGAGTGCATCTTGTTCAGCCCTTTTCCAATATGGAAATCCCTTTTTCAGCTTCTCTGACAGAATAGTTTAAATACTTTCATTGGCAGGGAGCTCATTTCTCTGTAGGTTGTCATTTACATTTCAGAGTCTAACAGTTAGAGCTGGGAAAAATCTGCCTCCTCTTAGTTACTTGTCTTCTGGAACAATATAAAATAATGCTGCTGCCACACTGATTTTTGAGGATAGCTTTCATTTTTTTCTTTTACATTTTCTGGCCTTTTTAAGTTAAATTTTTTATTTCCTTCAATCACTCTTTATTTGAACATTCAGTATTCTGATTGATTTTTTCTTGAAACTCCCTAATTTTCAGTGTCCCTTAACAAGCTTCTTAAAATTGAATTATAACATACATATAAAAGTACACAACTTGTAAATGTGCAGCTTCATAAATTACCATAAATGAACAAACCCTTTGATCAATACCCCGAATAAGAGAAAGAACATTACAGATATCAAAAAAGCCCCCTCTGTGCCCATTTATTCACTACTCTCCTACCCCCAAATATAATCATATTCTGATTTCTAACACCATTGAACAGTTTTGTCATTTTTGAAATTTTATATAAATAAAACCAGATTGTCTGAGTTCTTTCACTCAATATGTTGTTTGTGAGACTCATCCATGTTGTTGTGTGTAGTTGTAGTATATAGTATTTCATTTCTGTGGTTTTTCACTGTATGGTAACACAATTTATTTTTCTATTTTACTGTTATGGACTGTGGATTGTTTACCATTTGGGGCTGCTAAGAATGATGGTGCTATGAACATTCTTGCACATGCCTTTGTGTGCATATGTGCATGAACATTTCTATTTCTATTGGATATATACTTATAAATGAAATTGTCAGGTCATAAGTTATATATATGTTTAGCTTTAGTAGATAATGCCAAACACTTTCCAAAGTGATTGAGCCAATTTACATTCCCAGCAACCATGTATGAGAGTCCCTATTGCCTCAGTCTCATTAACATTCATTTATTTTAATTTTTGATTTTAGAAATTCTAATAAGTGTGTGATATTATCTCATTGTGGTTTAAATTTGCATTTCTCTGATTATTGATGAGGTCTTCCATATGTTCATTGGTCTTCTGAGATGTGTCTGTTCCAGACTCTTCCATTTTTCTACTGTATTTTTTTGCCTTTTTCTAATTGATTTAAGGCATTTTCCATATATTCAGGATAAAAAGTCTTTGTTGATTGTTTGTGCTGGAAATATCTTCTCCCACTCCGTACCTTGACTTTTTGCTCTCTTAATGAAAGTTCCTAGTTTTAACGTAGTCTAATTTATTAATCATTTCCTTTATGGCTAGAGCTTTTTTTTTTTATCCTGTTTAAGATATCTATGCTATTCCAAGATCATAAATATATATTCCTATGTTATCTTCTAGTAGTTTTATTGTTTAATGTTTACGTTAGAGGTATATTTTACCTGCAATTACTTTTTCAAATATGGTGTGAAGTAGAGGTCAAGTTCCACTGAGATACCTATTGTACATCCTAACAAAGATGCCAAGCAGGCATAGATATAAAAATTTGGATTTCCAAGTGGAGGTCTGCATTGAAGTTAAAGTTTTAGGAGTGTTCAGTGTGCAAGATGCTGCTTAAAGTTATGAGATTGATTGCTATTGCTAGAGAAATGAGCATAGATTGAGAAGAAGCCTGAAGACAGAGCCCAGGGGCATGCCAACACGTCACCTAAAATTACATTCAGTACTCTGCTACATGTTAGTGTGGAGTACAGCATACTAACATAGGGCAGAGTGTACTATTGATTCTGGCCATCTGGATACCACCTTCAGTAGTGCATCCCATGATTGTGTTGGCATATGCCACAGTCAAGGCAGAACATAAACTTAGTTCAATGTTATGGCAAGCCAGAATGTCATATTTTTTAACATGAATTGTTAAGCCAAATGCTTCATGCTGCACTAATGGAGTTAATTAGTTGGCATATAAAAGCAACAATTTATATTTTTTTCTTGAGCATTTTATGAGGTTTTCATGTTATCTGGGTTATTTGTCTCAACCTATCGGGATATTTTGGAATTCTAAATAATTAATCCAACATGTTAGCTATCTGTCATACATACAGACATTCAACATTTATAGATTTGATAAGCAAGGGACTAATAGGGAATATTGGATACTATAGGATCATATCTTGAAATCTTTGGTACACTAGAAACCTTCCTCCTCTAGCTGACATTGCTCCCAATCTCAAACCTTGTTTGAGCAAAACTGTTCAACTATGTCTAACTTACTGTCATCCAGATCATATTTCCTCAGCTTTTCTAGGAAGGAAATCTTGAGAGAAGCCATCTTTGTTTGAATTCTCACTTTAGGTAGTCTTGAGTGGGGCACCTAATGCTGAAATCTTGCCTACATTCTTGTCAGAGTAAATTACTTCCAGTGTCAATTTATTTCACCTCTGCAAGAAGGAATATCCACAATATGGTATGATGCATGCCCAAATGTCACATTTGGCCTCCAGCCACCTCCAACAGTGCGAAAGTAAAAACTGTGCAGAGTAGCTTTTATTCAGCCAAATTCAAGAAGAAAAAGTCCCTGAGCATGCATTCATTTCAGTTGCAACATTTACGAAGTGCCTGTTTTGTGCAATGCACTGTTTTAGATGTTATGAAGAGTGTAACATGAATTATGGATCTCTGCCATCACACCATATATCTAATTTAGAGTTCTGTCACTTATATTGCTAGTGAGTCCACAACTCTATAATTTTCTTCATTTTCCACGTAATTTGTTCCCAGATCGTTTCCTGTGATATCATTGCTTCTTTGAGACACCTCTTTGTTACAAGGCGCTTTTCTAAGTTCTTTCCAGCAGTGACAGTATTTGACTCTTTACAGCCACATGCCTAATATTCCTATCCTGTGAACCACCTTTGATTCTCTACTGTCATACAGAGGATTGGTAATGAGAAATAAGGACACTGAGTCTTTTAGAGGTTATATCATGTAGTTTGTGGCCAGCGGGGTCTAGAAAATAAATGCCCTCATGTCCAGTTCTATTCTTTTTTCACTAGTCCACAAAGTGGGACTTCAGAATTGCAGAGGCATTGAATTTAAGGACCCTTATTAACAATGAATACAGACTCAAAACTCTCTTGGGTGTACCTCATGACCGTGTTGTTGTGACTTTCATGTAAAATGAGGTACTGCCACTCCTGATCTTGCATGCTACTACTGTTACACTCCTAGGAAATCTTTGAGGTCTGAAACTTGTGTTTAGATTACAAGGGATCATTTATTCCTGAAACATTTACAGTAGTGTTTTTATAAGGCATGTGACCAAATCATAATATGTGCCTTTAGTGATGAAGGAATAAAGGTTGTTGATTATCAGTTGGAAACTTGGATGTTATGCACTTGAAATTGGGATACAAAACAAAACAAAAAGCTAAAGATGACCAGATCTCAAAGAGAAAAATTAGTAATCCATGAATAATAAACAGAGAAAATATTTTTAAAAGGTAGGGTGTCAGAATACCTCTGAGATCAGTTTAACATATATGATCCGCACTTATATATAGCAGATTACCTAAATTCAAACTGAACTTGGCCACTCTATGGGAGCAGTATTTTTGAAAGAATGAGCTGTACTAAAACAGTTTCTGCAATATATTAGGCACAAATATGCTTTCCTTCCATGTTAGGCATGCAGAACTTTTTCCCACCTGTTTATTTTTCCTTAAACAAACATATTATCTGATATAACTAGTCCAAAGAAAATTTTCTCTTCCTCTATGTGAATGAACTCCCCTCTTACCCTTTTGCTAATTCCTGAAGTTCTGATGTAGTTCAGGATCTTATATTACATCCATGTCACTTTTTGGAATCACTTCAGTGATATAGTGACTTGATTTATTTTCAAGTATTTAATCAGCTTCTGTTTGTCGGTTTTCTCCTTTGACAGTGTAAATTTATTTTCCAAATGCAAATGTATGATAATACAGACTGGCCTCCCTGTGCTGTTATGAGTTTTGAAACAAAAAAATAAGCTTTTGTCTTAAAGTCTTTTATAGCTGCAAAAAGTGGCAAAATTAAGACTGCTTCATCAAGTCTGTACTATAGCTCTCATGACAGTTATTAAATACTGTGGCTGTTTATTTTCTTTTCATCATTGAAAAATTAAGATGTTTTTTCCATGGGAATGGACAGCTCCTAAGGGAATGGTTCTGGGTTTCCAAAATATAAGGAAGAAGTTTTCTAATAAATGGATTTAGACTTATTCTGTGATTAAAAAAAAATAGTAGGTGCTGGACTCAGGGTTTTAGATTTATAGCTGAGCTCTGATATTTACTAGTTTGAGCACCTTGGGAAAAATGGTATGCCCTTTCTGTACCTCAGTTTCCTCAGTTATGGAATAAGGATGATAGTGGCTCTCAGTCATTGGATTATGGAATGCTTTAAATGAGATAGAGTGTGTGATGTGCTTAGTGAGTGCTCAATAAATATTAGTTATTATTACGATTTACACACAAGATTATTATATAAAGTAGTGACCTTCCCAGAGGGTTGAAGAATGGCATCACTAGGGAAGATTAATAAGGTTCAGTTACCTTTTGTATACAGGTGATGAAATTGAGACTCAGAGGTGACAGGTTATTATAGCTATTTTTTTTTAATTTTATTTTATTTATTTTATTTTTATTTACTTATTTATTTATTTTTGGCTGTGTTGGGTCTTCGTTTCTGTGCGAGGGCTTTCTCCAGTTGCGGCGAGTGGGGGCCACTCTTCATCGCGGTGCGCGGGCCTCTCACTATCGCGGCCTCTCTTGTTGCGGAGCACAGGCTCCAGACGCGCAGGCTCAGCAGTTGTGGCTCACGGGCCTAGTTGCTCCGCGGCATGTGGGATCCTCCCAGACCAGGGCTCGAACCCGTGTCCCCCGCATCGGCAGGCAGACTCCCAACCACTGCACCACCAGGGAAGCCCCTACAGCTATCTTAATTACCTAACAAGGTAAATTGAAGAGGTTAAGCTTTTAATCTCACTGTTTTATCATACAGCATTATTTAAAGTGGAAATTTGTGCTGGTATAACTTAACTTTTGCCTAAATTCAGAGTTTATCTGATTTGGATACTTGAAATTTTTCATTTGATGAAATTTCCTTAATGGAAAATATACCATATTTTGTGCATTTTGAGATGTAAGTGGTATGAATGAATAAACAATAAATACTGTTGGAGTTCGAGGACATTATATATGATTTCTCTGTTCCTCACCTAAATTTGGATTTTATTGAGAGAAGATCCTAAAATCAGACAGAATGGGAAAATGATATTGATCTTCAAACAGATAAATAAATGTATATTGAATAGGTGGCTTAGGATGAAAGCAAATGGGCTTGCCATTGCTATTCTTTTTCCCAGGATAGATTTTGGAGCAACTAGCCTAAAGGGAAAGTTCTCTCTACAGAGTGGAGTTTTCGTTTACCTAGGATCACTACACCACTTCACAGTTACAGCTTTTTTAGCTCCACCTAGTTGAGAGAAGCAAGGATTACTAACTTGTCCATTTCTGTAGGGAGGAGTAAGAGGTAGAACAAGGCAGTTTTCTTAAAAATCAAGAGGTTCCAAGTAAGTGTAGATGAGGAGAATGCAGGGATGAAACCCTAGATGCAGGCCTATTAAAGTTGGACTACCTGGCAAGAATGTTGGCAGTCACTGCAGTTGTGTAAGATTATCATTATCCTAAAGGCTGTAGTTTAAGAAATAACCTAATGAAATAAAAAACATATATGTAAACATGGAAAGGAAGAATTCAAAGTATCAATAGTGGACGATGATGTCATTTTTTTCAAAGTTCAAGAGAACTAAATGAAAAATTATTGAAACTACTAGGTAAGAAGACCAAATATCAGATCTTTGCCTTCTGCCAGAGAATTCCAGGATAAAAATTTAAATATAAAAAGTAATTAATCATTAGATTTAGGTTGATGAGAGACAAATCCAGCAGCCCTGGTGACTAACCTCTTTTCCTCTCTTGGTTGCTTAGCAGAGAACTGGCTCAGAAGGTGTAAGTTAGTTCAACAGAAGAACGGTCACTGGGGTCCAGAGGCAACCCCTTTCTAACAGGGCCATCCCCTGATGAGGAGGTTTCTACTGATACGATCCCATAGATTTCCCTGACCCTTAGCCTTACAAATATGTGCAGTGTTACTGACACGAATTTCCACTCTGCTGGAACATTGGCCTTGTGCACATGGATATGAGCAGTGGATGATGAGAGTTGAGGGCTGGGAATGCTGTGTGTTCTACTGCTTCTCTGCTTGTCAGTTTTCTCTTGATAATCCCCATGTTCTGTCTGCACTGTAAAGTGTTGGTGGCGTTTGCCCATGACTGTCAACTGGGAAGCAAAGAGGGACACCCATGTTTCAAGGTGAACACAGGAAAGCAATCAATAATCAAAGTATGTGTCGTACAAAAGTATGAATTGCACATCACGTCAGAAAGGCAGAATGGGTAGATGTCAGTGACCTTGGATTGGACACGTGTCCCCCGAGGCCAGTGTGATACCAGAAGGAAAAATTTAACCCTGGGAGGATCAAAAAGAGAACAGGGAGGAGGAGAATTCTCAGCCGTCAGAATATTTTTCTCAGAGAAAAGTGTGTTTAAAGTAACTGAGTTTATTTTACACTGGCACGATTACATATTTTGCCACCAGTTGAAATGGGGACTCACAAGGTAAGTTCAGTTATACAGGAAAAAACTTAAAGCTCCATTTTTCATAGCTGTGTTATGTAAAATTCATACCTCAATTAAAAGAGAAATTGTTATTTGTATCCTACTTGAGGTCATGTTAAGATAATTTATTCATATTTTAAAAAGTGGGAGTTAGATGATTTTCATTGAACAGATACTTCTGTGCAAATACATTTTCTTTTGAACAACATTTACTTTTAAAACAAATGCTTAATAAGTATATCTGTGACTTTATTTTCCAAGGGTAAAAAAATGGCCTAATGGGAGAAGAAAAATACCAGAATGATTTTCCTAATGTGTTTTCATAATAATTTTTCCTTAAACATAAAAGAAGTTACACTAATACATCTAACTCTAGATACAGACTGGAAAACTGAAAAACTAGATTATATAGCCAAGAGGAAATAACATTATGAAATACTCCTACTGATTTACTACATTACCTTTTAAATGAAAGAAATAGAAACAAATGTTAGGAATGTTCTTTCAAGAATGAGCTTTATGCTTGTGGTATGTCATTCTGGCTCTAAACATAACCTACAAATGAAATGAAAAGGGGACATTTATTTGTTTTTATAGAAAACCAAAAACAGTTTGTTTTGTCACCTGCTTGACAACACTTCATTATGCCAGCTTTCTTTTTTTGTTTTTGAATCTTTTTCTTGAGAAATAATGTCAAACTATAGAAAAGACACAAGAATAATACAGACAGCATCTGTATACTTTTTACCCAGATTCACCTATTGTTACCTGTCATTTTTAATGACACTTTTCAAAATTTTAATATATTGAGTACTTAAACAAAAGTTAGTCATGCTGCATTGTTTTGTGTGTTTCATGGGCAACATCCCTGCTTCCAGGGAAGGACAGCTCTAGCCAGTCCACACAAGTCCTCTTAGGGCAACAGGAGCCAAATTGCCTTTCCTTTGTAATTCTAAGAGGGGCCACTCCACTTGTTGAAAGAAGAGTCAGTGAAGCTCCCAACTATTCTACCTAATGAATAAATTAAAAAACAATAAATAAATAAATGTGTTAGCAAGTAAATAAGTCTTAACAATAGGTATAAATTTTAAAAGTGAAAGTCCCATTTTCCAATCTCACTACTCCTTCTGCAACGGACAGTATCTGGTAAATCTTTCCAGAAAAATTCTACGGATGTACAAAGATGTATGGCCATCACTATAGCAATAGGTATATATTGGGTTGGCCAAAAAGTTAGTTTGGGTTTTTCCCTAAGATGTTATGGAAAAACCCAAACTAGCTTTTTGGCAAACCCAATAGTTATAGGCATATATAGAATTATAAATACACTTGTAAGTGGAATTACAGATATAGATTTAGAAATCCTTTTCCATATATAGTCTAATGAGATTATACTGTATATACTCTTCTGCAGCTTGCTCTTTCCACATAGCAATATATCTGAATTAGCTTTTGATATTAGGTCATATAGATCTGCCTCAATCTTTTTAAAAGCTGCATAATATTTCATTGTGTGTATATGCCATAATTTTTTAATCCATACTACAAATGATAAGTATTTAATTTTTTTCTTTTTACCTTTTGATGTTACAGAACTAACAAATATCCTTATCTTAACTGAGTTTCCATAAAATAAACTTCTAGCAGGGTATTTGTGCATTTAAATTGTGATAATAATTGTTAAATAATTTTGATAATGGTTATTTGGTATTTCTTGTGTTTGGAACACAGTATGCATTCAGTAAATATTTGTAGAAGGAAGGGAGGGAAGGAGGTAGAAAAGGAGGGAAAGAAGTAAAGAAGGCTAGTCTCTTGGGGACAGTTTCCTTTACCTAAGTGAAGAAGAAGAGGGACCTTTCAGACAAGATTATGATTGCCTTTACTTACAAGTTTTCTACTATGCTTTATATCTTTGTATTTGCATACTTTTAAAATATTATGTAATTTTTATTTATTTTTTTAAATCTTGTGTTCCAAACCCCTAAATCTGGGTATGTTATCTTCTCAAATGGCTGCTCTTTCTTTCTTTCTTTTTTTTTTTTAAACTTTGGGTTGGTTTGTTTGTTTGTTTATTTATTTATTTATTTATGGCTGTGTTGGGTCTTCGTTTCTGTGCGAGGGCTTTCTCTAGCTGCGGCAAGCGGGGGCCACTCTTCATCGCGGTGCGCGGGCCTCTCATTATCGCGGCCTCTCTTGTTGCGGAGCACAGGCTCCAGACGCGCAGGCTCAGTAATTGTGGCTCACGGGCCTAGTTGCTCCGCGGCATGTGGGATCTTCCCAGACCAGGGCTCGAACCCGTGTCCCCCGCATTGGCAGGCAGATTCAAAACCACTGCGCCACCAGGGAAGCCCCCCCTATGTAATTTTTATATCTTTCAGAGGCCAGCTTGACTCTTACTTCCTCAGGAAGAATATAACAAATAGAATGTTAAATATTTTTATTGTATGGTCCTGTCATACCCTAAACTTCTTCCTCACGCTTGCCTTTTCTTTCAATGTCTGTCTCCTTAGATCAGAAGCAAGAAGCACCATAAGGATGGAGGCCGTGTCTGTCTTGTTTGTCAGTGTATTCTCTACATGAGGATGTCTAGGTGTTCAGCGTTTGTTAAAAGCAAAAAGGTGGCGGGGAGGAGAGAAGTAGAGAGAGAGGGAGACAGAGAGATAGGGAGAAATAGACACAGAGAGAGAGAAATAGAGAGAGAGAAAGGAAGGAAGGGAAGGAGCGATGGAGGGAGGGAGGAGAGGAGGGAGATGAGAAGGTTGATGATGCCAGGAGTTAGAGCTGTAAATATGGGAGAGATAGGTAAAAATGAATGGTAAGAAAGAAAAAACTCACAGATATAAGAATCTCAGTATTTTCTGACTAGAATCGGGAAACACTGGGTCATTTTTCAGCAAACCAAAGGAGTTGACCATAGCTTGGTTTCTGACTGCAGAGTGAAAGCTATGAGTGTTGGAAGGTCCAGAATGAGAAGGCTTGTTTGGAGGACTTGTTTTTCCATGAAGTGGTGCAAAGAGAACTGGGAAAGGTAACACTGTAAAGGTGAAATATCTGCTTTCTGTTCCTAGTGCTGTGGGAATAGGAATATAATTACAATCATGAATCCATCATAGAGGGGCCACTTGGAAATTGCACTGGACTCAAAGCTCATGTAATGTAAGAGTGTGAAGGTTATATGAGGTAGTTTTGCTTATTTTTATTTTAGATTAGAGTGTAATGTAGTGGAGACATTTATAAAACATTTCCTAGCTGAAATTTCTTTTTGAATCTACTACATTATAATTATATAGCTCTTTATCTGTATTTCTATATGTCTATATATACATACAAAATATAATTATAACGCATAGAGACATTCACATTCACAAATGAACCATCTTAAATTTAATACCATTCATAAGTGTTGTTAAACCTAAAAAATTAGGAAGTAGATTATTCAATTATAAGCTTCTTGCTTTTTCTGTTTCACTCTCCTTTTTTGGGGCCATATGTCTGTTTTCACCAACATTGGAAAGTGGGTTCTTGAAAGGAAAGTAAATGAAATATTTAAATGATTAATAGCAGGTTGCACATTTTTTGTTCATTTTACTTATCAGTATTCTCATACTTATCAATATGCCTGATTGATGACTGATGCCAACAATAACAGAAGGTGAGATTCAAATTATACTCTAATAGGACCATTTGTTAACCTATGGAACATGCCTCATTTGGATTTCCTCTCAATTTATTGGAGTTAAATCAACAGGAGGCTGATGTTGCTCATACCTTGAAGAAGCAACTGGCAGAAAGTAGTGCTCGTGGAAAAGTTTCCTTTACAAGTTAGAAAAACATTTTGGCTTCATCCTACATATACTACACTCCAAGGTCTACTGCTACCGTTTTCCAAATTACTCACTGGCTTGATGAATGGCAGTTACAAGTAGTGCTTTTATTGCCATACACAGATGTTGTTGTTTTCCACAATTTTCATGAAGTAAATGGAGGGCTTTCATATAGAAAAACTCATTTTGGATGTAATAAAAGAACCTAGATTTCTACTTTTTAAAGATCCATACAACTCCTACATTTTTATTCTTATTTTGTAAAGAAAGTTTATTTAAAGAACCAGTCTTTCTTGGCATTGATAGAAAGCAGGTGTTACCTGATGGGATGAAGCCAGGAGGTTTAATGAGGAACAATAGAGAGTTAGAATAATCAAGTTGAGGGTCAGAAAACGGTTAGAATTCTTATATACAACTGAGTAAAGCTAACAGTGTGTGTGTGTGTGTGTGTGTGTGTGTGTGTGTATCTGTGGGCATGTATGCAGAAAGAGAGAGAGAAAGAAAGAAAGAGAGGTTGAGAGGGAGTGGATGATGAAAAGGAGATGAAAATAAGGAAACGTGTGAAAATATTTCATGATAAAATTTTTTTTTTCATGATAAAATTTAATTCTACGAATGATTTGGGATTACCTACATTTAAGTTTATTTCAATTGTTTGAGTTTCACAAAGTGTGTGAGACTTTTAAATTAGGGCTTATAACTCAATATAAAGAAATGTAGGGGGCTTCCCTGGTGGCGCAGTGGTTGAGAATCTGCCTGCCAATGCAGGGGACACGGGTTCGAGCCCTGGTCTGGGAGGATCCCACATGCCGCGGAGCAACTGGGCCCGTGAGCCACAATTACTGAGCCTGCACGTCTGGAGCCTGTGCTCCGCAACAAGAGAGGCCGCGATAATGAGAGGCCCGCGCACCGCGATGAAGAGTGGCCCCCACCTGCCACAACTAGAGAAAGCCTTCGCACAGAAACGAAGACCCAACACAGCCATAAATAAATAAATAAATAAATAAAATAAACCCAAAGTTTAAAAAAAAAAAAAAAGTAAGCTGAAATATTTAAAAAAAAAAAAAGAAATGTAGGGATGAATTTCTTGGAAAACTTTCCAAGGACTTTTTGTATAACTATACTCTTTGCTATTTGAGCACCTTACTATATCCAGAAACTTAAAGTTGTTTTGGGGGAAAAAAAAGTTTACATTTTGTTATATAACATGACTTTGTAAATCAATAGGACTCTTGCCTTGTGTATAATTATTTATACTAGCAAAACTTTACAGTGAAATCTGAACAATATTCATAGTTATTACTTTCTCCGCATATGTCCCCTTCCTCCACACATGCATGGCCTTCCCCATTATCAATATCCCTCAACAGAGTGGTTCATTTGTTACAATTGATGAACCTCATTGACACACTGTGATCACCCAAAGTCCATACTTTGCATTATGGTTAACTCTTGGTGGTGTGCATTCTATGGGTTTGGACAAATGTATAATGACATGTACCCATCATTATAGTATCATACAGAGTATTTTCACTGCCCTAAAAATCCTCTGTTCTCTGCCTTTTCATCACTCTCCACTGCCCCCCCAACCTCTGGCAACTACTGATCTTTTCACTGTCTCCATAGTTTTGCCTCTTCCAGAATGTCATATAGTTGGTATCATATAGTATGTAGCCTTTTCAGATTGGCTTTTTTCACTTAGCAATATGCATTTAAGTTTCTTCCACATCTTTTCATGGCTTGATAGCTCATATCTTTTTAGTACTGACTAATATCCCACAGTTCATTTATCCATTTACCTACCGGAGGATATCTTGGTTGCTTCCAAGTTTTAGTAGTTGTGAATAAAGCTGCTGCAAGCATCTGTGTGCAGGTTTTTCTGTGGATGTAAGCATTCAGTTCTTTGGGTAAATATCAAGGAGTGGTCTGATGATTTTTTAATGGTGCTTTGAATGTTTACAACTTTCCCTATTTTTTGTTTATATGGCATTAGTGGAATTTTTTATAATTTCTATTTTATGTTTAACAGTATGTTTTGGTAACTTTTCAGTGATACCTAGCCTGTCTATATATTTGCCTGTTGGTATGCTACATTCTGTGACTTTTTGTGACCGTATCCCTGTACCCACTAGTGGATTTTTGTCTGGTAAAATAATGATTTTGTTTTAATAGTTCATAAATGACCCTCAAAATGATAAAGTGCAAAGAAGCCAAAAATTCTAAACTGTCTTTGAACAAACCAAATGCATTTTAGTAGTTATTTCCTTCTTTGAATCATATCCGGCCAACATTTTACCCATGGGAAGTTTCTTGAAACTTTACAAAAGGCAGAATAATACTCATTAATATCTGTGGATTTTCAGGTAATTTGCATATTTATTTAATCTTTATATTTTATGAGGTAGTTCTAATTTATTAATTGAAGAGATTTCAGTTCCCCTTTGTAGTGCCTCTTTCTGATCACATTAACTTCTTTGATTTAATAGAGGCTTTAATAAAAATAAATAACATCAGCAAGATGCAGAGGGAAATGAGAGTCTGCTCTCTGTTCACGGAAGACATTACACTGGTTTCACAGGAATGAATTCCCCTGAACTCATCTGAACCCCCAATCCACCCCAACTGGACATAGTGCTGAAGTAGTAAAAAGATGCACATTTAAGGAAAAGAGAGCAATTTTTTCCAGTTTTATTGAGATATAATGGACAAATAAAAATCATATCTATTTAAATGTAAAATATGATGATTTGATCTACATATATATTATGAAATCATTACCACAATCAAGCTAATTACCATGTCCATCACCTCACATACTTTTTTTGATGAGAGCACAAGATCTATTCTCATAGCAAATTTCAAGTATACTATACAGTATTGTTAACTATAGTCATCATGCTGTACATTAGATCCCCAGAATCTATTCATCTTATAACTATTTGTCTTATACTCTATGACTAATATCTCCCCACTCCTCCCTCACCCCCCACTCCACGGCCCCTAGCAACCACGATTCTACTCTTTGCTTCTGTGAGTTTGGCTATTTTAATTAAGATTTCACATATAAGTGAGATCATACAGTACTTGTGTTTCTGTGTCTGGCTCATTTCTTTTAGTGTAATGTTCCCAGGGTTCATCCATATTGTTGCACATGGCAGAATTTCCTTCTATTTTATGGCTTAATAATATTTCATAATTATAATTTTATGTCTGAATAATTATATATATATATATATATATATATTATATATATATATATATATATATATATATATACTGCATTCCCATCAGCAGTGTAGAAGGGTTCCCTTTTCTCCATATCCTCTCCAACACTTATCTCTTAACTTTTTGATAATAGCCATTTGAACAGGTGTGAGGTGATATCTTATTGTGGTTTTGATTTGCATTTCCTGATGGTTAGTGATGTTCAGCACCTTTTCATATACCTGTTGGCCATTTGTATGTTTGTTTTAAAAAATGTCTGTTCAGATTGTTTGCCCATTTTTTTTAACAGGATTATTTGTTTTTTCGCTGTTGAGTTGCATGAGCTCCTCATATAATTTGGGTATGAACTTCTTATCAGATATATAGTTTGCAATTATTTTTCTCCCCAAAGAGTAAATTCTAACAAAATGGTAGGCTAATTTGATATCTAAAGAGAAATAGCCACTTCTTGTTTTTGTCTCCCATTCTATCCCATGTCTTTCCTGTGACACTGATTACATTCTTCCTTACATTATAGTAATTTGCACTTACATCTTCTCTCCTTCACATTTAAAATTTTTCTTAAACTCACTGTTGCTAAGCCCAGTGCCTTAATGATAATAGTACAGAATGTATGTTGGTCTAATTAATCAATACAATTTAAAGACCTTTTATCAGAATGGACTTAAAGCTAAAAAGTCCTTTGGCACCTTATTCTCAATACTATACAATCTAAAAAAGTGACATAAGATCCCTTCTAAATGTAAACCCATGGTTTGTGTTCAGTGATAATTATAAAGTCTTTTTATACCCGGGTCCCTGTCTTAAATCTAGTGATTAGCCCAGAAACTTGCTGGCAGGAGGGTTTCATCAGTCATGGTTCAGTTGCTCTGGGTGGCCTATAAGCATTATGTCATTATCAGCTGCAGGATGAGCTGGTCACACTATTTGTAGGTTCACTAAGTTGTTCTATCAGCTATCCAGAAGTAAATGCAAATAAACGGGTTCCAAACCCCTTCAGAACACACTGTAAATCTTTGTAACTTCATGGCCAAATGGTAAACCGCAGGACCACATGACTCAATTCCCTTGAGACAGTCTTGTTATTCCTGTCAGACTTTTCTTCCCTCATTCATCAGCTGGAGGCTTTCATCTCCTTTTAAAGTCATGGCCTTTCAAGTAGGGGTGAAATTACACCTGTCAGTAATAAATGTGCCCAGTACTCTCTATCATTCTGTCATTTCACAAAAGATATTAAAAGGAAGCATAGCTTATTCCAAATTCAGTTAGCAACACTTTTTTCGTTTCTCCACAGTACTTTTCAATACCTTCCAGTTATGTAATTGTTGAGAGAATTTAAAACATTCTCGCATAAGATAGTTTTAAAAATATTCCCCTAAATCGGGGAACCTTGAGGAAATCAGCTTCCATGTGAGCTATACATTATATTCAGTAACTGCATTAAACTTATTTGACAGAAAGATTTAACTGTGTACATAATCTACAACGGCAATCTAAATGTGTCCCTTAGCACACTTGTTCTGTTTATTTTTTCTACCTTACCCTCTGATAACTTTGTGTTTGCCCATAATACCATACAGCAGGTGCACCTGGACAGTCACCATTTTATTTACATAGAGAACAAAGTTAATGTTTTATCAAATGCAGGTCACACCTGGGTTGAGACATTAGTAGGAAGCAGGGTTCAAGTCAAAATTGCAACTTGCTTTCAGCCTGATATTTGAACTCCATTGAGCAAACTCTCTTGAGTTCTCTTGAAAGTTCTGAGGACTTGGTCTCTTAACTCCCCATTTACTGAAGGATGAAAGGGAAGCCGGGAGACTGAATACATTACTCGTAGTGCTACCACTCTCTATGGTAGGTCTGGATCTAAGCAATGAGAAAAACCGAATTGTGTCATTATTGCCCGTACCATGAACTCCATACACTGTCCCAGGTAGAGAATTCTTGAAATACAAATCTATTTGGTCTGATGTACATGAGGGTGAGGGAAAAAGTTTGGGTCAATATCCTAACACTCAACTAGGTAAATGAATGAATATTGTGTGAACTTCACAAGTCACTGATAATGGTCCTACTGTAAAGAGTTTTTGTTGTAGTTGTTGTTATCCGTCAAGGAGAAAGTATGTGCCAGTTGTTCTTAGATTAGTGATACTGTGAAGAAGACACGAATACAGTTATCCACCACAATTTTTAGCAAAAAATTGTATTTTACTTTTTTCAGAACACAAAGGAAATATATAATTCTTCTGTCTCTGTACCTTGTTTCTTACCCTGTGTTGTCCATTTTCTTATTTCCCCTAAGGAGAAAAAAAAACACAGTAAACTAAAAAAACAGAACCTAAAACTTAGTGAAAAGGGTGGATTGACTCAGCATGTTACTAATCTAAAAAATTTATGCCAAGGCACAATGCAAATTTAATTTGTCTGGAAATGATTACATTAGAGTCTGATGAGAAAAAATCTGAAGTATCTATTTGAAGCTTTATCAACTAATATCCTATTTATAGAAACAACCTCAACCACATATAAGGCTAAAAATGAATTACTATTATTTAATGTGATGTGTTTTTGATTCTTTTTTTAATTTTTATTCTCTATTGGAGTATAGCTGATTTACAATATTGTGTCAGTTTCAGGTGTACAGCAAAGTGATTCAGTATACATATACATGTATCTATTCTCTTTCAGATTCTTTTCCTATATAGGTTATTACAGAGTATTGAGTAGAGTTCCTTGTGCTATACAGTAGGCCCTTGTTGATTATCTATTTTATATATAGTAGCATATACATGTTAATCCCAAACTCCTAATTTATCCCTCCCCCCCAATGTTTCCCCTTCAGTAACCAAAAGTTTGTTTTCTAAGTCTGTGAGTCTATTTCTGTTTTGTAAATAAGTTCATTTGTATCATTTTTCTAGACTCCACATATAAGTGATATCATATGATATTTCTCTTTTTCTGTCTAACTTACTTCAGTTAGTATGGTAATCTCTAGGTCCATGCATGTTGCTGCAAATGGCATTATTTCATTCTTTTTATGGCTGAGTAATATTCCATTGTATATATGTACCACTTCTTTTTTATCCACTCCTCTGTCAATTGCTTCTGTTTATCTGTAGGTTGCTTCCATGTGTTGGCTATTGTAAATAGTGCAGCATTGAACACTGTGGTGCACGTATCTTTTTGAATTATGGTTTTCTCCGGATATATGCCCAGGAGTGGGATTTCTGGATCGTATGGTAACTCTATTTTTATTTTTTTAAGGAACCTACATACTGTTCTCCATAATGGCTGTACCAATTTACATTCCCACCAATAGTGTAGGAGGGTTCCCTTTTCTCCACACGCTCTCCAGCATTTATTGTTTGTAGACTTTTTGATGATGTCCATTCTGACCCATGTGAGATGATACCTCATAGTAGTGTTGATTTGCATTTCTCTAATAATTTGCAATGTTGAACATCTTTTCATGTGCTTTTTGGCCATCTGTAAGTCTTCTTTGGAGAAATGTCTATTTAGATTTCTGCTAATTTTTTTTTAAATTGGGTTGTATGTTGTTTTGATATAGAGCTGCACAAGCTGTTTGTATATTTTGGAGGTTAATCCCTTGTTGGGTACTTCATTTGCAAATATTTTCTCCCATTCTGTAGGTTGTCTTTTCATTTTGTTTATGGTTTCCTTTGCTGTGCAAAAGCTTTTATGTTTAATTAGTCCCATTTGTTTATTTTTGATTTTATTTTCATTACTCTAGGAGGTGGATCCAAAAAGACATTGCTGCGATTTATGTCAGAGCGTTCTGCCTATGTTTTCCTCTAAGAGTTTTATAGTATCCGGTCTTACATTTAGATCTTTAATCCAGTTTGAGTTTATTTTTGGGTATGGTATTAAAGAATGTTCTAATTTCATTCTTTTACATGTAGCAGTCCAGTTTTTCCAGCACCACTTAATGAAGAGACTGTCTTTTCTACATTGTATATTCTTGCCTCCTTTGTAGATTAGTTGACCATAAGTATGTGGGTTTACTTCTGGGCTTTCTTTCCTGTTCCATTGATCTATAAATCTGTCTTTGTGCCAGTACCATACTGTTTTGATTAGTGTAGTTTTATAGTGTAGTCTGAAGTCAGGGAGCCTGATTTCTCCAGCTTTGTTTTTCTTTCTCATGGTTGCTTTGGCTTTTCGGGGTCTTTTGTGTTTCCACACAAATTTTAAGATTTTTTGTTCTAGATCTGCAAAAAAATACCATTGGTAATTTGATAGGGATTGCATTGGATCTGTAGATTGCTTTGGGTAGTATAGTCATTTTCACAATATTGATTCTTCAAATCCAAGAACATGGTATATCTCTCCATCTGTGTGTGTCATCTTTGATTTCTTTCACCAGTATCTTATAGTTTTCTGAGTACAGGGCTTTTGCCTCCTAAGGTAGGTTTATTCCTAGGTATCTTATTCTTTTTGATGCTATGGTAAATAGGATTGTTTCCTTAATTTATTTTTATTGTCTTTCATTGTTATATGTATAGAAATGCAACAGATTTCCACGTATTAATTTTGTATCCTAAACTTTACTGAATTCATTGATGAGCTCTAGTAGTTTTCTGGTAGCATATGTAGGATTTTCTGTATACAGTATCATGTCATCTGCCAACAGTGACAGTTTTACTTCTTCTTTTCCAATTGGATTCCTTTTATTTCTTTTTCTTTTCTGATTGCCGTGGCTAGGACTTCCAAAAAAATGTACTGTGTTCTGTGGAATCTCTTTATCTATATAAATAATTTGTGAAAATTGAGTTATTCCTGTTTCTTTACCCAGATAATCCTTATACTAAATAATTCTCTGTGGTTTAAAGTGTTCTAATACTATTTCCACTTAAAAAGCTATTGAACAATCCTCTCAATTAGGTGCAAATTGCCTCTGAACACCCCAAACCCTAACATTGCGGCCTTGGGCTATCACTCCAAGTCTTCTTCCATTTAATGCATGGTTCTTAAGAAGCTTGTTTTTCTGTTTCATTAACCTTTAGGAGATAAGACGCACCAACACAAAACAATTAAGTACAATAGCAAGAAAGTAAAAACTAACAGCGAAGGAGAGAAAGGAAAATAACAGTGACGTGCTAGACATTTTATTAGGCTCTTTCACATTTAATGCTCACAACCTTACATGAGGTACATTACTTATTTCACAAATAAGTACATGAGGTACATTACTTATTTCACAAATAAGTAGGCTAAGGCATAAGACATGCAATTTTCCTCAAGGATAGTAAGCAACAGAATTGGGATATTAACTCAGGATATTTTACCTTAAACCAGTGGGGAAAATTCAGAAGGATGACATAAGTCACCTATACAGTGAGTGTAAATGTTGTCTAGTGTTTGTCAGAGCAAGAAGTAGAGAATTCATTTTAGGGAGATCCATAGAAATGGTTAAAATATACCAAGCTTTGTCATTGGTATCATGTCTTTTGTGGAACCTCTCATTTTCTAAAGATAATTAATATATTATTTTACATATTTTTGTTGTCATTGCCTGAATCATTTAACTCTAAAACTGATGTGGCCCCTCGGGTGTCTCAAATAAATTTAAATAACTCAGTTCCTTAAACTCAATTCATTATAATCCCAAATTACATTATTTCCTTCCCTCTCTGTCCAAAACTCGGTCACATACATAATGCCAATCAGGATAAACAGAAGCACTTGTCTCCTGCCCCATTTCAGCTGGCTTTTATGTTTTACTGATATGCACCCCTACCATGTAGCAGTATTTTACAAAATGCAATCCACAGGTTACCTCCATGAGAATCACCTATGTTGCTCTTTGTAGAAAGCTAAATTAGGTCGTCAGGGACGGGGGCTTAGGCACTTAAATCTGAGAACCACTGTCTTTCAGTTCAACATCATTTCCCTATGTACATATAATGGTGGTGTTTTGCACTGACTGCATTTTACAATCCATCTACACCTACAAAGACAAATGATTGCCCAAAACGCTGTTAACTGAGACAGAAGTGATGGGGAAAAAAAATGTCTGTCTTTGGTTTATAACTCCGAACACTGTTGGCCATTCTCTTCCTATTCCTTTGCCAAAAAAAGCAGGCCGGAACATATTTGATTCATTCTCTCCAATTATTTTAAGCCATTACTGTTGTTTCCCAATTAGTATGGAATTGGGTTTTGTTAATTGATGCTATTATTCATGGGCCCCTGTCTTATTTGTTAAGTACATTTGTGATCTGTATTCCATTTTTTCTCTCCGTATATATAACAAGTCATCCATTTACAAGTTAGGTTTACCCCAACAGATTGTTAATGTCAGTTTACACTGAAATTATGATATTCTTCCTCTCTTAATGAGAAGAGTTTTGATTAAAATTAACTGCTATCTTAGAATATTTTAAGTCTCAAGGGATGATTCAAAACACATAGAGTGTTCCTGACAGAAAGTGTCCTAGGAAGTGCATTTGTATGACTAATAGTGACCAGGTCCCTGTAGCTCTATATTTAATACAGATGACAGAGGTACATGGCAGTGGGGAGGCATTGTCTCTAAATTAAAGGCACTTCTACTGAAAAAGGAGATCTTGATGTAGCAGATATCACAGATACTCTAATTAGAGAAGATGGCTCTGATTTGATATGGGTGATGGGTAAGAACTGGGGCCAGGTCTTCTGCTGGAAAAGCATGTGTCACTGTGTCCTTGGAAGCCTAGCTGCACTCCTGAAAAGTTAGGAGGCAAAGTTCACGTAGTTTGTTTGACAGAGAAGTTAGGTAATATGGGACAATGCTTTTTCTTTTAACTTGTAAGAATAACTGCTGTCAATTTCTGGCAATATGGCTCTTTTTAAATATGGTTACAAGTCAAATTTAAATGAGTTAGGGGCAAATTAGGGGTTTGGGATTAAGAGATACCAACTACTATCTATAAAATAGGTAAGCAACAAGGATATATTGCACAGCACAGGGAATTATGGCCATTATCTTGTAATAAGTTTTAATGGAGCATAGTCTGTAAAAATACTGAATCACTATGCTGTACACCTGAAACTAATGTAATATTGTAACTCAACTATACTTCAGTAATGTGTTACCTTATTGCATTGAATGTCAGTTACCTGGATTTCAGCATTAATAGATCTTTACTTTAAAACTAAATAATAAAATTTCTAGTTATACCCTGCCTATAAAAAAGTAGATGAGTTAGTCCCATTTACCAAAAGTTTTGAAAAAGCATTGCATACGCATGCTATTAAAATGTGTTTGACATTGACATGTTTGAAATATTTCTGATCAGAAGAGAAAACATGATTTTAAGGTCAACAAGAAGAAGACACCTTTGCTTGCACTTGTACCAAAACTTGATGAACTATTTTTAACTATAGACTCAAGTTTCCCATTTCTTTATTAATATATTTAAATGTTTATCAACTAATTATATTTTAAATACCATATTCTATTATGGATTTCCTCAATGGTAAAGAGTATTAAAAGTTCATTTGTATTTTAATAGTATACTTTACTTGAAAATCTCTATATTTTTATTTCAGTAACTCTTTCCTTCTCTCTGTGTAGTCAAATTTTGGCTAATACTGAGAACTGAAATTGCTAATATTTACTAATATGAACAAATTATTGTACTAGGCTTTAGAAATCCTGATTTGAGCTTAGGGAACTGTAAACAGAGTGCAGAATTTAGAAATCGTTGGCCATTTACTGGTCAAACATTGTTCATTGGCTAGGTAAATAATGATATGGAAGCAAACTTGTACAAGTGCAAAGTAAATAACAATGTGTTTACTTTTTTCTAATATTTCCATCTATTTATTACAAAGTATTATGGGTTATTGGAAGTCAAACTTCTTTACAAAGTAAATCTTTAGGAATACTTTAATGCCTAACTGCAATGTGTCTACTTTAGAATAGAAAACTGACACCACTGATTCACCCTAGGTGGGCATGCATCTTGGTATTTTCAGCAATGTTAGCTTAGAAGTAATTTCTGTCTCCCCTGTTTCACTCAGCAACCTTTACAAGACCTGAAGGACATTATTGAAAAAACCACATTATTGCTTGTGGGCATGGAGTAGAGTAGGTTTAGGTGGGTGGGTATCTGGGCCCTCACTATCTCCTTCAAAGTAGAGCAGTCTGGGGGTTACTCTCAACGCCATTCCTTCAGCTGCTTGGGAGCTGGTAATTAGCCTTAATTATCCACTGCTTAGTTACTAACCCTCTCCAGGAAAGGGGAGCTATTTCCTCTGATTGGTTAATACAACCTCAGATGTCTAAGAGTTAACCTCACGTAAAATTATAACAAATATCACATGTATTGTATTATGTTTATCATATTCTATTTTCATGTAAGTTTGTTTGTGTGTCTTCCCAGGTAAACTGTAAACTATTCATTTGGGTGTGAAGACTGGAACCAGGCCAAAGGTAGCTCTCTTTTGTGAGCCCTAGCCTTCTGGCTGCCCCCAAACATATAAAATTACAATGAAGGGTTAAGAATCCGTTATAACCTATAAGCATCTTATGGTTTATATTAATGAAGGTCAAGCCTGGAAGAAATAAGCTTTTACTCTTTCAGGTTTTTGAAGAAAAAATAAGAGGTCGAGCAAGGTTACTTTTGGAATTAGGAGGTAGGAGGTATTGTATGAAGTCAAGTATATTTAAAGAAAAAAGTAATTATCTGCAACATGTAAGATTTTTATCTCATGAGCATGTAAGTAAAGAGAGTAAACAGTTTTCTTAAACAGACACAGGACTGAAGGACAACCAAGCAAATAAGTAATTTGATAATAGTTAAATATTAAGTCTTTCAAGTTTGTGATCAAGTATTCTTATATTCAAAATTGTACCATGGATACAAAAAAGTTAAGGACCTCTGCTGTGTTAGAAAAGAATTAGAGATATAAAAAAGTAATTTAGAGGTGAAATCATATCAGGTAAATATCCATGAAGTCTTAGAAGATAAAATGGAAGCACAAACCAAAATCATATAAAAATAGTTGAAGTAGCAGGAAGGGGAGTTCTTTCTGAAGGGTCTTGCAGCCAGATCAGTCACATGAACTCTGATTATTTCCATGATTTTTATTACTAATAAACTAAAAAAAATACATCAGTTTTTCCCAATTCAGTTGAAGAGGAGATAGCTAATAACAAGTGGATTTTTACTTATTGTAGTTAGAGTAGGGTTTACTATATTATAAATAGAACAAACTACTAGTTAAGAGCTTAAAATAAGTACCTTCTAATAGCAGAAATGAAATAAAATTTTTATTTAAAGCACAGGTGAAACTCATAATAAAAATTATTTATTAAAAATAGAGGAAGTGTGACATCTATATATGTAATACTTATTACTCTTTTGGGGGACCCAATTTATTATTCCAGGAGGACCCAATTCCAGCGTGTGTGTGTGTCTTTGCGTGTGTGTGTGTGTGTGTGTGTCTGTGTGTGTGTGTGTCTGTGTGTGTGTGTAGGCTTCCTCACACCAATGAGCAATTCTTAGACACCAGTACATGTCCAAGAATTTGACTTAATTCTGACCTATCTACTTGGAGATAGCATCAGATTACATAGGTAAAGGGCTCAGTCACACAAGACCGCTCTTCACTTCAGATGCCAATTACAAGTCCAGTTTGTTACCTGTACTTCTGACCCACTGACTATGTAAATCAGTGGTTCACATGACCCCTTCCCTGGGTTTGGTTAATTTACTGGAACAGCTCACAGAATTCAGGAAAACCCGTTTACTCACTAGAGTCCTGATTTATTACAAAGGATATTACAGGATATGGATCAACAGTCAGATGAAGAGATATATAGGGTGAGGTCTCAGGCAAAAGAGTTTCCATGCTCGTGGAGCTTGGGGCCTGGCATAGTGACACCTGGAAGTGATCTGGTTCCCCAGCCTGAAGGCTCTCTGAACCCCCTCCTTTTGGGTTTTTATGAAAGCCTTATTACATAGGCATGATTGATTAACTCATTGGCCATTGGTGATTGATTCAACCTCAAGCTCCTCTCTCCTCCCTGGAAATCATGGTGGGGGGAACTGAAATTTTCAACCGTCTAATCACATGGCTGGTTCTCCTGGCTACCAGCCCTCATCCTTAGTACTTTACAAAAGTCATCTTCCATAATATGAATGTAGACTCAATTGTGATGAAAAGGGGTTTGTCAAGAATAACAAAACACCCATTTCATCTTTGTGGCTCTGAGGCACTTTCAGGGACTGAGGATAGGAGACCAAATATTGTCGTAAAAGTTGTTCTTATTCTTCTTATTGCTTAGGGAAATTCCAGGTGTTTTGGGAGCTGTGAGCAGGACTGTGGATGAAGATCAAATTATATGAGAAATATATTTTGGTCATCTGAATGACCAAGTCTATATTTATTTCTTATAAATCATGATATCACAATTACTAAAGTGATCCTTGGTTACCTTTCAGTTTTGCAAAGTCATTCAGAACTCAGGACAATTTTAAGTTGTTGAATATTTTATTAGAAGGTAATGATTGACTTGTCTGAACCTGTGAAAATACAAACTAGATATGAAAAGAATTACCTATACAGCACTAAAATCCAGTGAGGATCAGTTTACCACCAAGGGAAATAATTGGGAAAGATCCCTACTCCAGTTTACACTTCATTGTGATATGTTAGGGATACATCGCTTATCAAAACTGGTTGAATCAAAATGCCACAGGTCTCAGTGGCCTGCTCAAGGCAGTGGCCTTTCAGAGGGCACTGAAGGCCCGTTAGAGTTGACATTCTATTTCTATCTTGTATTTTTCGATAATTGAACTTCCTGTTTAGACACATGGCGTTTTCTGAATACATTTAATGTTGGAAAACATTTAATTACTCATTTCCTTAACCTTTATTATCTTCTTCAATCCTAAAAGAAGGAAAGAAGAAAATATTATATTTAATGTGCCAGCCACCCAACTAGATGCCTTACACATATTATGTATCTAGAATGTAGTTAAATATTCAACAGATATTTAGTACTCTTGAAGGACTGAAATACAGTATATTTTCCTTTGTCTCAAAACACAGTGCAAACAGATCTTTACTAAGCACCTATTAAACCTCTCACTCTCTAAGCTCCTATCACTCTCTGTGACAGTTGATTTGATTTGCCTATGTAAAATATCTGTCCACATATGCATTTTATATTTAGGCATATATTCCAGGGCGATTGCATCTAATACAATGATTTCGTAATATTTTTTCTCTATTGCAATGGGCTAAGCTGAGGTTGAGAGAATTTGTCATGATGCTGTTAGCAGTCCATTTTCTACTATAAAAATGACTAAATGATCTGTAAACTTATTGTTTTCCAATTTCCATATAAACATTTTGATATATTAATGAAAAATGCCATTAGTGGTCAAAAGCATTGAGAGAATGAGATAATATAGGGTTGTGGAAACAATTTTAAAATATGTGGTATAAAATACAAAGCGTTTTGTTACTGTTATTGTTCTTAGGTTGAATGCTATATATTTTCACAAGTTACATTTATGAAAAACGATACAAAAAAAATCCATGCAACAGTACACACTTGTCTCAACACCTGTAGGCAGAGTACAGTGGTCAAGGCTGTGCAGTGAATTTACAGATAAGAATCTTTGGAGTTGAATGTTTGCCATTACCCTTTCTTATTGATAAGGGCAGTAATACAATGTATAACTTTATTTATGGGTGGCTTATCAGTGAATGACTCCAGAGAAGAATGAAAAGAACAATTTGTTGAAAAAGGGGTGACTACAGAGGTGCCAGGGATGTCTTGGTAGTGAAGGAGGTGTTGTTCTACTCTCAGAGATAGCACAGGAAGACTTCTGAAAGGGCTTTGTGATTGAGAGCTATTGTGACTTTATTCAAAGATGTTCCTAAAACAGTTTTGAAATGAATTTAATAAATCTTTCATTTGTATTTTCTGTTTGATCTACGATTGAGTGAACTTAGACTACGTTACTATTGCTTCAGGGGGATGGCTTTATTCCTGATGCCATACTGATAAATTCAGGCTGGACTCCTCATTCCTGTCATCATTCTCATCCCTTGATTTAATTAGTTCTTTGAGGTCATGTTTAATCAACTTTAAACTGACTGACTGATAGTCTCTCCTGTCTCTTTTGTATCCTTAAATCTGTGCCCTGTAGAAAGTCAGAGCCCTGGCTTTACAGCAAAGTAGATCTGGGTTCAAATTTTGGCCTAGCTACTTTCTAACTATGAGATTTTTGGCTATTTATCCTCTATAAACCTTACTTTCCTAGTATATAAAATAAGAAAAATGATGTCTGCCTTTGGGGGTTGGTTTGTGATGAAGACTAAATGACACAAGTATTTAGAGCACTTGGCCTACATTATTTAGGTAAATTGGAGCTATTTCTGTGACTGCTACGTCCAGGCTCTGGAACTGTCTCAACAACTCTATCTACTTCATAAAGTGAGTGACCTTTAGTAAAGTCACTGACACCCTTTTCTAGTGGTCCCCATGAGTATTTCCAGTGGAGAGCTTCCCTCCTTCAATTATTGCCTTAAATATTTGGTATATTATGAAAAATATTTTTTTTCCGGGATCCAGTTATGGGTGTGAAGCCACATCAGTTTTATCCAAGATGCTTTGAAATGTGTGCTGTGAATGTTGCCACTTGAAGGTGACTTCTTCCCTTTTCCCAAGGAGTAAGCTTGGAACCTATTTAAGAGAGTAGTTACATTATGAAGACTTATGGAAGATTAAATACCAGATTCTAAAAAAAATTGCTTTTGGACTCACTGAGTAAAAAGCTCAACTAATAGTTAGACAAACATTGAAGATCCTGGGGTGAAGGAGATAAGGACTCTTTCTAGAAGATCTTAGTTGTAATTATTTGCTTATAAATAATTAATACAGTATGATAAGTGCTTCAAAAGAGATGTCAACCCAGTGCTGGGGCATGCAGAAAAGGCAGATATTTGGCCTGGATCTTTAAAGAAGTGAGAATTTTCTAAGACATTGGGGGAAGTGTGGGCTGCTGAGGGGAATGTATTAAGGAAAAAGACTTTTATAGTCTTAGAGTGAAGCATTGTGTTAGGAATGTTTTTGTGGACAAAGAAGGCACTTAAAGTTCAATACTACAAGCTGAGAATGCAGAAGTAAGTTGGGATCAGATCCTAAAGGCCTTGAGTGTCATGCTTAGAAAGTCAGTCTCTTTCCTGTAAGGTTGGGGAACAATTGCATTCTTTAATACAAAGATCTGCCATGATCATTTTTATTAGAATAGTAATTCTTCTAGTCATGGAAGAGGAGAAACTGATAGTGGGAGACTAATTGGGAGACTGTGGCAATAGTCAGGTGAGAGGGGATGTAAGATGAAGAAGGGCATTGAATAGGAATACAACAGTCCAGGTGTACTGTGACCTATATGGGGGGGCTTCTGTTTTTTTCTTCACATCAACATGGAATGATTTTGCCTGCACCATGGCCCTACTATCTGGATCAGGCCATCCTCAGATGAATTAGATCAGAGAATGTTGATCAGCATTCTGTTTCAAATCTCAGTATGCCAAAATGTTCTTTCTTAGATAAAGACTTTTACATAGGCATGTTTTCTAAAACCATCTTGTCTCGTAATATGTTAACTTTACCAGTCTTTATAATTTTTCTTATAGATATGTTTTTAACAATAACTTGCATTTCAGGTTGGGATAGCACAGTGAATTCATATTTAAAGCACCACCTCTGCTTCAAAAAATAGCAGTGAAAGATGAAAATAAAGAATATCTAAAAGATATAGCTGGGCTCAAAAACAAGATCAGTATCTCTATAGACCCAAAACATGGTTTGAGTCACATGGTCTAAAAATCTCTATGTAATACTTAAAACTAGAAAGAGTGGGCTTACTGCTTCATGTCTGGGATGGGAATGACTCTTGCCTATTCTGGTGCCACTCAGGAAAGGAGGTTAGAATTATGGTTGTGATTGTGAGCCTGGGACTATGGCATTATAAGACACTGTAGGTCAAAGTAGGCAAGAATACCAATACATCCCTTTTTTTTTTTTTAATTGAAAATGAGTCAAGTTGCTCATTGGCTTGGTGGTTAAAGCCTGTGTTATCACTGATATACCACAAAGAAGGACCTATTTTATTGTCTGATTCTGGACTTAACTCATTAGGAGCCTAAGTGGAAACAACTAAAATACAGAAGAATAAGAAGGGCTTATAATAGGTGAGAGAGAGAGAAGTGAGAAAGAAAAGGTGGAGGAGAGAGGGGATTCCTTTCATTCAAATGAACTTGCAAGCCAAGATTCCAAAGTATATGAGCAAACTTAATGTGAAGAAACACAGCCAACAAACTAGGTAAATGTTCACAAGAATGCACCCAAGATGAAATTAATTTTAGGGAATAGTCTGATAATAATATTCATGACAAAAATTAAGAACAAAAAAGGCAGAAAGGAAATAAAAATAATTAGATATGAATAGAGCCAAGTTACAGTTTTGGAAATACAACTATTTTTATTGAAGTTAACAAAAGTATTAGATGGAATAAATTCTAGATTGAACATCATCTAAGAGAAAATTAGTGAAATGGATGATTGGACTCAGGAACTCACCCAGAATGTAGCACAGAGAGGCAGAGAGATGGGAAATATAAAACAACCAAGAGATATGGAGGATAGATGGAGAGGCTCAACATATTTTCAATAGGACTTCCAGCAGTTAATGGAAGTAATGGAACAAAAGCAATATTTGTTATTTGTCTGTTTTTTTTGTGTGTGTGTGTGGCAGAGAAAAGGAAAACACTGACTAATGGTAGAGTAAAATTATTTCAAATTCAACCTCATCACTCTGCATCTGTGCAAGTTGCATATGCCAGACATTATAGCAGTTATCAGAAAAGTCCTGTCTTTAAAGATATCTTAAAAGGAAAATTTGCAGCATGCTCTAAATTTGTCTTCTAGTTTGTAAACTGGTGAATACCATTGTTTTAAAAGCTGTAGCTTGAGTGATATCTAAATTTGGAAGAGTGCAATTTTTAAATAAATTATGAGATAATAAACTTAAGAAGTATTATGTTTTGGAATGCTTTAGAAAAGACCTTAGTGGCAACTATAACATTGATATTATTCTAGTCATATTTTGTTCAAGGCAAGTGAAAGACATAAGCTTATTTTTTAATAGCAAAAGCTTTGATAACCACCACTTCAGTAGATCTACAGTTCAGTGATAGTTGGTGATCATAATCCTGACTCTAAACACATTCCAAATTACACAATTTCTTAGAAAGTTAAAAAAACCACCAAATTAGGTGATGCAATATGTTGAAATTTTGAGACCATATTAATAATGCAATTGTAAATGTACCAGTTTTGCTAAGATATATGATATACACACACATACTACATCACAACTATAAATCAATATCTCAGGATTCTTATTTTCTTTTAAGGTCTTGCTTATAAATGTATCTTCAATTGTTTCCTAAAACTTTACAACTTATAAAGTAGTTTCCTTGGTATAGTATTTGAAAATATCAATTGTCTTTATATTTTGGAAACAGAAATAGTTCTGTATTTTGATTTTCTTCCTTGAAAATCTTTCATTTTTCTTCTACTTGGATAAACTTGTCAAAAGTTTGAAATAGCCCAGGGACCTGGAAAATTGCTTTAGGGCCATGGGACTCATTCAAAGAAGGATAAAGTTATGATGATAAAGCTTTCAGCATATACACTTAATTATTTAGTACATGGCATTTAAATTATTTATTCATTACATGTTAGTACTATAGATGGAAATTAATGATCCATTTATTATTAAGTAATATATTGACCATAGCTGCATGATATTTTTTTATAAGAACTTAAATGATATTACTTGATTCATGGTGGATTTTCCATGAAATCAATGCCAAATATAGGCAGACTTGTAAATTATTTTTTTCACTCAAGCATACTTAAGAGTTATGTTAACATATTACTTTAGCACAACATATTTTGGAGATTAAGTAGGTCTAATATGAGAATAGACCCTCACCAAATCCCCTTAATGACAGGAAGATGCCATTTAGACTTTTAAAATATTAAAATTAGAAAGTATAAGAGAAGTATGATCAGTTGTAGGGCTATTCATAAAATACAGTTACTTCCTGTATTAGAGAATAGTGTTGTTTAAATTAACTATAAACTAACATTGTATTCACATCAATTGGCCCAGTCTTTGATATGTTAGACTGGTATAGTCACTAGGATTATCTTTTTAACTTTAATAAAAGATACAACGGTACTTTAATAAAAAACACAATAAAAGTGTTGATTTTGTGATTATTGAATGTTACCAGATTAGTAGATATGAATAGTAAACTGCATTGTTATTTTATAATTGATTTTATATGAAATATCTGTTGATATTGTATTATATAATATATGCTTTGTTAATTATATTTACATATACATTATTAAGTGATAAATTATATAAACATCATAAGATTTAATGCAAATACTTAAAATAGGTGCTCATATAAGTATGAAGCACAAATTATGAATTAAACACTAGGGCTGGAAATTAGTAGTTGATAAAATTAAACATTAAAAAAGAAAAATATATATGGTGGGATTCCTGGCCATATGCATTTCTTCCCTTTTAATAATTTTCCATTAAGTTAGCATCCTTTCCTTTATGCTTTTTGGTATATTATAATCCTAGTAGCTCAGGTGTTCAAGTATTTATCTGTTTCATTTTGAAAATGAGAAGGCACTTCACTTTGCCTCTTGCAATGTTCAAATACTAGCATAATTCTGACTGTATGAACATATTGTTTTCAAATCAATTTGCATAAAATTTCTTTCAGATTTTTTTCTTTTTAATCCATATTGTCATGGATTATGATTGCTTTTGTCATGTTAACAATAGTAAAAGCATTTTGGAAAATTAGAGTTATTCAGAACATTTTATCTGAGGTTTCATTTTGTAGTTCATTATGATATGAACATTTTGTAATAAAAAATCATTTTCTTGTATCAAAATTGTTTTTATAACAATATGACTTTCTTTTCATGAAGGCCAAATACTCCTGGTTATTATTAACACTGAGTTATTTATTTATTCTCTTCTCCATATTAGTTAATCCATTTATTCATTCATTCAATGAATCTACGTTTACTCAGCATCTTTTATGTGCTTAGCAAATGCTAGCTGCTGGTGATAAAACTTGACAAGTCCCTGGATATCCTGGAAATTAATGCTCCCTAGGAGAGATAGACAGTAAACAATAAGTAAATGCAGAGTGGTAACTACAATACTATGAAGAAAACAAATAACAAGAATAATGACTTATGTGGGGCAGACTAATTTACATATACATGCTTATGAGAATACATACACTTATCACTTTTCATGCATATAATGAGAAGTAAAATCATTTTTTGGTGAGGAGGTGCCTTTTTGCAAGTTTCTTTGTATATATTCAACACAATGATAATTGAACTAGAGAAAATGTATTATCAAGTAAATAGAAATTTAAGTATCTCCTAAGCTCTCACTAGTGGAAATTTTTTAAACCCATTTACCTGATTTGTAAAAGAAGAGAGAAAAGAGTGTAAAAATAATCTATGTGAGCAATGTAATTTTAATAAGCACAATCCATATTGTGTTGAAAACTCACAATATGATGAATAAAAAATTTTATATGAGTGACTTTTATTTGATATAACAATTAAGACATAAAAATTTGCTGAAAGGGCATATATGAAACATGATTATCTTTCATCTCTTTAAAATGCCATTTTTGAAAAAAATTAAATGTTTATCTTAACACTTCTTAAAATTAGGAAACTTGTAAATCATATACATTATGGTAGTAGAATCTTCTTTTTTCAAAACGTGAACATGACTACTTAACTTTTTAAATTAGAGTTTAAAAATTACTTTGCTAATTTTAATAGACCTTATTACTTGGTTTAATTTTTTGTTCTTAGGACACATTTTATTAGATTATGCCATGGCTTTAGGGTTTTATATATGGCAGGATACTATCAGGAATGTAGATACTTTCTTTCTTGAATTTTCTTTGAGTCTAATTAAGATTATAACTACCATTAAAAAATTAAATCTTGCTCCTTTGTTTCTGAATTTCACGGGAGAATAGTTTATTTTGAACTGTACTGATTATTTACTTTACTCAAATTTGTACACTAATACCAACTGCATTAATGTATGATAAGCAATGTTTCCTGAAAATAATTAGTCTTAATTACAGATTTTTTTCTTCATGGTTTAATTTTTTTCCCTCTTTAAACATTTTTATTTTTTTATTTTTTTAACATCTTTATTGGAGTATAATTGCTTTACAATGGTGTGTTAGTTTCTGCTTTATAACAAAGTGTATCAGTTATACATATGCAGAGAATGAGAACCATGAAACTATTAAGACAAAAAACTGACTGTAAACTCTTGCTCACTGAGAGGAAAACTCATGAGATAGCACAGAATAATGGTGAAGAGTAGAGGTGAAGGGGTTAGAGCCAGATTAAGCTCACTTCAAATGAGCTCTGCTGTCAACTTCTTGGGCAAGATCATCTCTGTGGTCCTCAGTTCCCTCATGTGTAAAATAGAGAAGATAATATCTTCCTCAGACTGTCATTTTCATTATATATATAGGTATATATATATATATATATATACCTATATATAGAGAGAGAGTTATATATACATAGGCACATTTAAAAGAGTGTGCCTGCTATTTTATAAACACTCTATTAATGTTTGCTATTATTTTTTAACATTGTCCCTTAGCTGTTTAAACATTCTACCTTGATTGCAATGATTGTAAAGTAGTGTGGTCTTAGAGCATAGAGGTTGAACATGTGCGACAAAACACACTTTTTTGGTAGGCTACTGTAATTGAATTATTAAATTGTCCTCAAAAGCACAACCACATTGGATCTACTAATTTGAATTTTGTAAGTTTCTAAAAGCATTTAGGGTTTTTTTTTTAAGTTCTTTGGAGACATCATTATGAACGTCTACTATCATTTAATTGTAGTTGTATTGAAGTTATGTTGACAAAGAGTTCCATTTAGTGAATGCCTGTTAAACTTGAATTGCTAAAATATAAAAGCTGTAGGCTATGCATTCTCTAACTTGAAATGATCAAAATGTGAATAGTGAAGTACAATTAACATTATGTATTCCACTGAGGTCAATGTAAATAATTTTGTATTATGCTATCTCCCAAAGGAATTTAATATATGAAATGATTAATTGTACAAAAATTGTACTTTCTTAATATAGGCATCCTTAGAGTAATCTAGCTTTATAAAATTCTGTAATTCTTATAATTATAAAGTAGGAAATGAATTTCATGCATGTTTATGGAAAATTTTCATTTATAACATTTTATAAATTTTCATTTATAACATTTTAGCTCATGTTGACATTTAACATACATGGAACTAAGCTGAAAATAGCTGAAAAAGTGATTGTCATATGCAGCTTTCCCCACAGGAAGTGTGTTTCATGAGAGAGAACTTCCCACCCCAGAATATTGAATCTGGAATGCAAGCTCCCTACCATGAAGTAAAGATCTAGAACCTGCTTTTCCTTCTCCTTTTTTCTTCCTGCTGCAAACAGCCATCCTATAACTAACAGCCACTTTCAGTTTCCTACTTTACTTCCATTACATTTAAACAAAATAAATAATACTCAAAGAAAATAGATTTACATTTTTAAATTGTGTTAAAGTACAGCATTTTATTAAAAGCTAAGATAAATTCTCTGAAACAAAATTGCTCATAAATTTAATGTATGTTAGTGACTGCTATTTACTCTTTATCTGTAACTTAGAACTGAAATTAATAAAAGAGAAATGTAAAGGTAAAATAAGCAGGTTATTTCATTATTTTACATGCTCATTTACGTTTTCACGGCTGCCCTCAGATTCCCCTCAGGTAATACAGCAGTAATTTGCTAGGAAGTGGATTTTTATGACCCATGTTAGTATTGAAAGTAGCAGCAGGCATTAATCTGTCAATTTGTAGTGTTCTAACAACCATGGGCCCTCACTTATTCAACTTTACTACCTTAGGCAACTGCAGAAAATTTGGAGATCTTAGATCTTTTGTTAAATATGGCCCACTGATAATTGGATAATTTTACATTCTGATAGAATTATAAATTACATGTTTCTTGGAAGAAACTTCACATAAATTCACTAATACCCAAAGTAAATGTACCATGAAAAGCAAATCTTATCAGCATTTCGGCTAGTTAATAGGAGTACTATATTATTACCAAAATGACAAACCTTTTGGATACTACTGCAGTTGTCATGTATCATGGTCACTAATATTCCTCAGAAGGTTCAGAAAATAAAGGACCCTCCTTCTCCTGAAAGATCACTCTCTTCTTCAGGGGTACAGACAGCAATTTGAGAGGGAGAAAGAGGACAGAACAGCAGCCTTAACCTTGGCCATTCAAGCAGTATCAGACGTCACAGGCAGATCCTTCTCAGACCCTTCCTTTTCAATATTAAAAGTTCAGTTATGGATGAATGGAACGTTTCATTTATAACCACTCAGAAATTTTACTGAGTGGTTCTAAAAGTTTACTTTTCAAAGGAAAGCAATAAAAAATAAAATATTTTGCAAAAAGGAATTTTTTTAAGATTTTAAAAAAACTGTTCACAAGTTGTAGCATTTAGCTTCTTTAGCATTTGTCCACAAGTAGTGAAGGGGATGCTCAAGTGACTATTGAAATGTTAGGGTTTGTTAACATTCACCTCGACCAGACACTTTCACATTACAAATTAGGGAGCTCAGAGAGGCTAAGAGACATGCCCAAAGTGACATAGTTGATGAAAAAGCTTGTTCTAAATGAACATATCTTGGCATCCTATATTTATGATTTGCACAATACCATATATAGAATAGGATAGAGCAGGAGTCAGCAACTATGGCCTGTGGGCCAAATGCAGCCTGTATTTTTTTGTAAATAAAATTTTATTGAAGCACATCTATGCTCATTCAATAACATATTGTTTATGGCTGCTTTTGTGCTAGATGACAAAGTTAACTAATTATAACACAGACTGTATGATTCCCAAACTATAGAGTGCATACTATTTGGCTCATTACAGAAAAAGTTCACCAACTCCTGGTATAGAGAACTAAGGTATGAGTGTGTGCTAGAAAAGAGAACAATTGCAGTGCTTTAAAAAGTGTTGTTCAATGTGCCTATCAAAAAATAGTTTGAAACTTTACTCTGAATCTCCAATCAAAAATAAAGATTATAGCCATACATGGATGTTATAAAGCCTGGGTCTCTCATAAGTTACTTTTGTTCCTTTTTTAGAGATCAAGAATTTAAAACCCATTGTATTATGTTTAATGAACATAAAATGTTAGTATGGAAAGGCTATATAAAAGGTATGGATAATATTCTCTAAATTGTATTCCAACAAAATAGAGGGTAAATGAGAAAAAGAGTCATTGTCAGCAAGGTATAATAGATATAATATAATGTACAGTAAAAAGGAGAAGTGATAGACATGCATTTTCATTCTTGTGCAACTCCCTTACTTTGGAAAGAAATGGTTGTCAATGCCTGTGCATTTCCTTGACAGATTATACCATGGTGCACAATGGCAGCATTTGTCTTTGGTCTGTGGACCTAAGACATTCAGTATTGATGGGACCTTTTTCAGTACAGGTAATAATAAGGTGGTCAGTCATGCAACCGAAAGATCGAGTTTAAAGTTAAAATTAAAGAAGAATTCCCAGCACTATAGCATTTCGTTTTATGCAAAGCTCTTCACCAGCCAGGCTCGTTTACTTGTCATAGGTCCCCAAATGAGAATATAAGGTTGACATGAAAGATAAAAACAAGTAAGGTAGTCTCATTCCACAGAAAAGGAGCTAACAGAAACACTAGAACGAGCCGATTACATGACTGAAAAGAATGACAAAAGAGTAATTAACAAAAGTCTGTAATCTCTATCATGTCCTTTAAAAAAAATAACATGTCCAAGCAGCAGTTCAACCAAAGGTCATGGTGCCTGACTTCCCAGTCTTCACTGGAGAAGCCACTGGTAAAGAGTCAGTACAATGTGTTTCTTTTGTCACACATAGTTGACTCTCTTAAAATAATATTTAATTTATAGTATCATGGTTGATTTCTAGCAATAAAGACAATGCTTTTTTAACTTTCTACTTGCACTTATATAGATGGGAGGGAAACTGGTGACTTTTGTAGTGTTTAGAGTTCAGGGAGATTCACCTCACCAAACCCTCTGTGTTGACAGATAAGGAAACTGAGGCTCAGAGAGCCTTATTTCCAGAGCTACACAATGTGTAAGAGTGTGGCTGGTAGACTAGAAACAAATGACACCAACCTTCTGTCATAGACTCTGCACAGTACCACTTTAATTCCCTACTTGGAGAACTTTTATTCAGTTTATCTGTTGAGGTGCGGCAAGGAGTTAAGTTATGCCAAAGGGATCCAATTTGAGGACATTTCCTTCAACATTTAAATATTATCGTGCACTTTACTGATACTTGTGCTTGTGGTACTATAAGCTTTGAAACCTATTTAGCCATCCTTCTTAGATCTAGTCATAGGTCCCCAGATGAGAATACAAGGTGGACATGAAAGATACAAACAGGTAAGGTAGCCTTATTCTTATTTTTTATTCCAAAAAAAGGGAGCTAGAGACTTCCAGAATCAGAAACACTAGGGCACGCCTATTGGATGACTAACACATGGAGTCTAAGACTTGGGTCACAGTTTCCTGAGAATATAAGTGCGAGGTTACAGCTCACAGTTTCAGTGACTAGACCAGTCCCTGACTAGAGTTCTGGACACCAAAGCTATCACATTTCCCAGTGTTCTATCGTTTCCCCATCAGGACTTTACTAAATTTAAAGTCCTATAACAATGCCAATTGTGATCCACTATGGGAGCATGCAGCCATTCTTATATTCGGTGAACATATTAGAGCACTCAGTTTGTATCAGATTGTCTTAGTCTGCTTGAGCTTCCATAAGAAAATATCATGGAGTAGGTGACTTAAACAACAGAAATTTATTTTCTCACATTTTCTGGAGACTGGAAGTCTGAGATTAGGGTGCTGGCATGGTCAATTTCTGATAAGGACTCTCTTCCTGACTTGCATGTGTCCACTTTCTGAATGTGTCTTCACACAACAGAAAGAACAAGGACAAGCTCTCTGGTTTCTTTTCTCATAAGGATAGTATTCCCATCATAAGTGCAGTAATCCCCTACCACGACTTCATCTAAACCTGATTACCTCCCAAGGGCCCCATCTCCAAATATTATCATACCGGGGATTAGGGCTTCAACATATGCAGTTTGGGATGGGGCACAATTCAGGAGCTACACCAGGCATGAAGGATACAGGGATAAGTAAGACATTTCCTCTAGCAGGGAAGACAGATTTAAGAAGAAAGGATCACAATACAATGTGAAGAGTGCCATCAGTGAGTAAATACAAACACTCTAAGGAGTGTAGTGGGCTGTATCATCTGTTATTCATCTCATAGAAGAGATGAAATTTAAGTCAAGCTCAGAAGGACATGGAGATGATTTTGGTGTGGAGAAGACGGAGGCAATTACAATTATTCACAGAAGGACTAGCTACATAACTTGTGAGAGGACCGGTGCAAAATGAAACTGGAGGGGCTCTTGTTCTAAAATTATTAAGAATTTCAAGGCAGTGACAGTGAAGTATTCAAGTGTGGACAAAAGGACAAATACTGTATGATTCCATTTATACGGGAGTACCTAGAATAGACAAATTCAAAGAGACAAAGTAGGTAAGTGGCTATAGGGGTTGGGGAAGGGGAGAATGGGAAGCTACTCTTTAAGGGATACAGAGTTTCTGTTTGGGATGATGAAAAAGTTTTGGCAGTGGATGGCAGTGACAGTTGCACAACAATGTAAATGTACTTAATGCCACTGGACTGTACACTTAAAAATGATTAAAATGGTAAATTGTGTTATGTCTATTTTACCACAATTAAAAAAATAAATAAACCAAGTGTGGGGCTCTTCAGAGTCCAGGGCACTATGTGACAGCTGGGAGGTATGCCCATGAATCCAGCTCTGATTTGCAGCAGCTAGGAAAATGCTGAGTCCTTAGATCTGCTCGAATGCCAGAGGCATATATGTGGGTGTGTCAGGGCTGAGAGGAGATGAGAGCTGGAACAGTAGACTGAGACCAGGTCATTTTGGCCCGTAGCATTGCTTGCCTACCCAATGAGGTTTACCCTTCTTTCCTCTTAATTAGCCACCTGTTTTGTTCAGGTCTTGTGCCCTTGGGCACAGTAACCCTATCTCAAGTTCAGAGCTTAATACTGATTAGCCTGTGAAAACAGAGCAGTACTCAGAGTATTCCCATTGCCAGTGGTTAGTTAAGCAGCAGCCCCAATTCATCTTCACATGTTTTCCTCCATGGAGTGCTAGGAAACACATGTAATCATGTTTCAGGATTAGTCCTGGGGATTTTATAATTCCCCCAAAGTGAACTCCAGTAGTGACACTAGATATCACCCGTAATACTCATTGTATTTGTTTAAATGTAGTCTGTTTTTTCTCTGTGTCTATTTTCTGGCGAATTATTGTTTTCCTCCTGTGTGCACATTGCTTACATTCTGTGTCTCAGAGGGTTACTCAAGATTAATTAGTGGCCCCCTGTGTATAGAAAGTGACAACCTCTGCTGTTAATCATTAGGGAATATCATCCATACTTTGCTCAACAAAATCTAGATGAAAATATTTTATATTTCCATGCAGGTATTAATGGGATATGTAAATAAATATGCTATGTCCATTAGCTAAATTTTCTGGATAAGTCTGTCACTATAGATAGAAAAATTTAATAACTGCTAAATATGATATCAGATGAATTACATGAATTTGAAAAATTTTATTATACAGAGTATTATTTTGAAAGACTTGATTTTTTGATCATCAAAGCATTTTAAAAACTAAATCAGTATAGTTATGCAGATATAACATCATCATATCTATAACTTAAAAGTCATTTCTGCAAAGTTAGTATATTCATCATAGCATATTTGGCTACATGAACAGTTTCTCTTTTAAATCCAATATCACAGTGGTATTTATCCAGAGATTGCACAACATTTTGCCCTATTTATCACCTTAGTTTAATTACTTTTAAAATTAAGTATATACTTTGTACAAGGTATTGTGCTAGGTGCTATACAGAATTTAATCATGAATAAGAAATCTACCCACAGCTTACATTTCATATGAAAGTACAAATGATTATAACAAGAAAGAGTAGAAAGGGCATCACATGGTTATGGCCACACACTGGGGGACATTCACATATCATTGAGCTGAACAGGAAAAGGTATCACATGAGTTAAGCAAATGGGATAGGGAGAATCTGTAAGCTGAAATCAAGCAAAGTACAATTCGGCAAGTACTTAATGAAGGGGTCATTCAGGGTAGCGAGGAACTTGTAAAATCAATGACAGGTACCTACTTCAGGAAAAAGGGATGGTTCTGTTTCATGGATATTTAGGGGTAACTAAATGAAGCTAATGGAGGGGGGATGGGTTTGCATTTAATAGGGCCTTTAAAGGCCAGTCTGAGGAGTTTGTGCTTAATCTGTTGTTTTTAGGGAGTTAAAAAATTTATAAATTGCAAATTATCATTCTAAATCTTCTGTCTAGGAGAATTAATCTGTTAACAGTGTGAAGAGTAATTTAAACTGTGGAAGGATAGAGGCCAAGGGATCCAGTTGGAAGGGATACGGTAAACATACAACCTCACAGGAGTTGGCAACTGACTAAATTTGGATTTAAGTACTGTTCTGAATAATCTAGCCAGCCAGGGAAATGAATGTTGGCATTATTAACTGAACTAGGAAAGTCAGGAGAAAAGTTGATTTATGAGAGAATATAATCAATTGTTTAGGCATTTTACAAATTAGTAGGAGCTCTTGAGGTTCACTGTGCCAAAATTACCAGTATCTACCTTGGTAATTTGGTGAAAAGTCAATAGTTGTGCAAGCATACCATAGACCTACTACATGGGCTACAACATGCCAGACCCTACTTTAAGTGCTGGGATATTAAGCAGTTAATAAAAGGGACAGAAACTAAGACCCCCCTGTCATGGAGCTTACATTTTAGTGGTAGAAAAACAGCTAAGGACACTTGAATGAAATAGGAGGAAAATCCAGAGAGAGGCTAAACTGGAGTAGAAGTAAAGGAATTGTTTAAAGAAGGAGAGAGTGACCTACTGGGTCAAATGCTGCTGGTAGAGGATGGGGAAGACAAACAAATGGTCATTAGATGTGGCAAGATGAAAGTTGTTGGTGACTTCATGAAGAACTGCTTTGAAGAGAAGGGTGAGGATAGACACCTGAGTGGAGTGGGACCAGTAAAAAGAAGAAGAAGAGGGAATGAGTGTGAAAGACCCTACCATTTATCAGAAGGCTTTGCCATAATGAAGAGAATAGAAAGAGGCCAGTGGCTAGAGAGGAAAGAGGGGTCATGGAGTCGTTGGCTTGTCTGTTTTGAAGTGGATGAAATTGTAGGATATTTGTTTATTGATGGGAAAATCCACTAGAGAAGGAAACATGATGATAAAGTAAGTGAAGAGAAGAATTCTAGAGCAATGTCTTCGAATAGGTGGGAGGCAATGGCATCCAGCATGCAAGTTGGAGAGTTGGCTCTTGGATAGGAGGATGGATGATTCATCCTGTATGATAAGGGAAAACAGAGTTTTGGGGTCCAGATGAAGGGATTGGTAGGTATGATTGAGGGAACATATGGAAGTTCTGTTCTTCCTGCTTCAGTTCTCTTTGCTTCAGAAAAATAAGAATCAAGGAAATTAGCTGAGAATGAGTTTTTTGTGTAACTCTCATCAATAATCAGAAACATATTATTTTATAATAGATTTAAAGGAAAAAAGAGAAAATTTTCATGTTACAATGTAATATGTCTTTTTGAAAGATATTTGTAACATTAGGCAGTACAGGCTGCTTTAGTATCTGTATGAGATATTGATTTTTGCATCATGCAAATTCTAAGATATAGTGTCAATAGCTCTAATGTCCATCAATAGGGAAGTAGTTGAATGCATTATGGTACATCCACACTAGAGAATACTGTGTAGTTATTAGAAAATAAATTTGTTAGCTCTACAGCTACTAGACTAGAGGTATTTCCAATATATCTTTGTCAGGTGAGAAAAGCCAGTTACAGGGTAATATAGTTATTATGATCCCAGATTTTATAAAAACAAAGCATGTGTCTTGTGTGTATTTTTGTATATCATGTTATTAATATGAAAAAGCAATGCAAAAGGATACATAGTAAGCTATTAGCATTAATTGACTTTTGGGGAGTGAGAGTGAAAGTGATGGAAGGATTAATAGCTTTATTTTTACATATCTTTTCACTGTTTCACTGATGATAATGAATATACTTTAATTAAAAATTAAAGAGCAAACAGGTGTAGAGACTGTGAATTATTCAATATCATCCTTCAGTAACACACCCAACACCAGAAACCAGACTTAACCATTCCATTTTATGGTTCTTTTTATGAAAAAAAGCTATATTGACTTTTTTCATATTTTGGACTTTTCATACTACTATCCTATTTTCTTCTTCCTGTAACCCCATGGAATTACAGATCAGTTGGTAATTGGGTTGAAGGAGACAATAATAAGTATTTGTCTAAGTGGTCTATGAAGCCTAATTCAGAAGTTTAGAGAATGCCAACTTCTGTTCCTTGAGTGAATTTTGCAACCTATTTGGAAGAATTTTATGCCTGAGGCAGCTGCTGTCCCTATAATGGGCTTATGTATGACTCTGGGTCTGTTGCCTAACTTCATAGGGCAATATTTCTCATGCTTCATTATGAAATGAAATTTTTTTTTAAAATTATTTATTTATTTATTTATTTTTGGCTGTGTTGGGTCTTCGTTTCTGTGTGAGGGCTTTCTCTAGTTGTGGTGAGCGGGGGCCACTCTTCATCGCGGTGCGCGGGCCTCTCACTGTCGCGGCCTCTCTTGTTGCGGAGCACAGGCTCCAGATGCGCACGCTCGGTAATTGTGGCTCACGGGCCCAGTTGCTCCGCGGCATGTGGGATCTTCCCAGACCAGGGCTCGAACCCGTGTCCCCTGCATTGGCAGGCAGATTCTCAACCACTGCACCACCAGGGAAGCCCCTGAAATAAGTTTTAAAATGCCTAATTCATAGCAAAACTGTGAACCAAAAAAGAAAAAAGGATATTAGACGCAGAAGTATTTTTCACCTCCACTCTCACTGATCTTTCATCAGTGTTTGTTGCTTTTAGTCAAGCTTTCCTTCTTGAAAGACTTTAGTAACCTAGCTTCTGTGACACAACATTCTCCCACAGAAATCTTACCCCATTTATGTCTTCCAGCTCAGACTTCCTCCCTGAGTTCTAGAGTACCTACTTTACATACAGATGCTCTTCATTAGATCAAAACTGGAAACCTGACATTGCTCAAGCTGAATTCCCCATCTTTCCCATCACTGTTCTCCAATGTTTGCCATCTCAACAAATGTTGAGCGTCCTTAAAATACTTATAGTTCTTATAACTGTAACACACAGAGGCAGAAGAGGGGGAACCAGAGAGACGTCTATCATTTATTCAGTTGTGGAGATGTACTTCAACAGCAAGCAAAGAGGTGAGGCCCACAGTCCAGTAGCCCATGAATTACTTCATCTCATCCTGCCAGAAACTGTGAGAATGAGCTTGGAAGTGGATTCTCCCCAGTTTGAGCCTTCAGAAAGTCTGATATTTAGCATCTTTTATCCACTTTGTTTTTTTCTATTTCCAACTGTATTAGTTTCCTTTTACTGCTGTAACAACTTACCACAAACTTAGTGACTTAAAACAACACAAATTCATGATTCTAAAATGCTGGAGGTCAGAAGCTTGAAACAGGTATCACTGGGGTAAAATGAAGGTGTTGGCTGGGCTGCATTCCTTCTGGAGTTTCAAGGGTAGAATCTGTTTCCTTGCCATCTCCAGCTTAGGGTGGCCACCTGCATTCCTTGGTTTGTGATCCCTCTCTCAGTGTTGGGCTGCATCTTTCCCATGCTGCATCTCTTGTGTTTACTTTCTTCTGCCTCTCTCTTCCACTTATAAAGACCCTTATGATTGCATTGGACCCACCCAGATAACCCAGGCTAATCTTCCCATCTCAAAGTCAGCTGCTTAGCAAACTTAATTCCATCTCTAACCTTAATTCCCCCTTGCCAAGTCACCAACATATTCTTGAGTTCTATAGATTAGGATGTGAGTGTCTTTTGGGGCCACTATTCTACCGAACACATGGGTTCACCCTAGAAAATGTATGCAAATTAGACGCATACACAACAAAAGGAGAGTAGAGTGGGGTGTCAAGTATTTATATAGTAATTGGAGTGAGAGAATGTGAAAGCAAACATGATATGAGTAGCATGAGGCTACGGGGTCAGGAATATCCTTTCTTCTGATGTGTTCTTAGGTGTTCCAATAAAATCACACTCGTACAGTAAGAGTTTAGTGTATGAGTTTGGAAACACAGGAGACTTAAGAGAATAAAATAAATTGGTTATTGGACATAATTAGTGCTTATTTTTTCCCCTATGTCTAGGCCACTTGCGACAGTGAATCTCCTGATGCCACACTTGTTCAGTGTGGCTGGAGCTATGTATGCAGTTGGGAAGCATCCCACAGCAGAGTGGTACCGCTGAGTCCCCGCCTTTAATTAGCTCCCTTTCTTTGGCAAATTATGACCTGTGTCCTCAACTAGAAAATGAAAAATTCTCTTCCACTTCCCCAACCCTATGATTTTTATGGTCCATACTAGTCAAAAATCATATTGCCAGGGAAAACTCCCCTCTATATTGTAGAGGTAGTCTGACTTTTATTTTGCCTTGAAAGATTAGAATGCCATTATCCAAGTAGACGACATTGAGAGCAAGAGGTTTGACTTTATATAATGCAAGTAACTGCCTAGAATTATAGCTGATTTAAATTAATGTTATATTCAGAAGCTGAATTAATTATTTCTTTAGGTCACCCTGTAACAGTCAGTTGCAAGTCATCTAACTTATGAAATGTAAAATAACTAGGAAAAAAGGGAGAACTGATAGCTCTCTGGGTGCTTGAAATGTCTTCCCATCACTTGGATTATTTTTGAGGTGGGGAAGAGACATTTGGCTTCTATTGTGTGGGGTTCTTCCTATTACTTGGCATATTTTCCAAGGCCTTCATGACTCGGAAGGTTAAGTGCTGGTTGTGCCTTTTCTCACAAACAACAGCAAGTAAAAATGAGGAAAGTGCTTGGTAGACATTATCTGCAAAGAATTTTTGTTTAGAACCTGTGTTTTTACTGTGGTTAAATTGCTTTCAGTCCAAAATATTTGAAATTTAGCATGATCTCCAAACATGTGGTTGTTTCACTCTTTAGCTTTTAGGACTGAGCTTTTAACACACAGTCACCAAAAAGGCAGCATCCTTTCCTAAACGTGGTCGTATCTTTGAACCACAAGTTAATGAAAATGGATGATTTCAACTGCCAAACCACAACAGTGCCGCCAGTGTCTGTAATCTTGCTTTGAGCTGGCACAGATGCATGTGTTCTGCATCTGTATTAGAAAGTTTCGCCTTGACATTCCTTCATCCCATGCAATATTTGTTAAAAAAAAAAGAAAAAGAAAGGAGTGGACATGCTTCACCCAGATGTGATATTTAGTCAGCCTGGAAATTCTTCCATGATGTCTTTCCTGTCACCAAACAGCACCATGCCAGTGCTGGCTTCCTGCATCCAATTTAAATTGTTGATTGCTGGTGACTTATTATCCTAATTTCTCATCAGCTGATTACAATAGATCTACTGTCCAGAATATGAGTGCTGCAGTTTATTACAAAAAAAGTCTTATTCTCAGTTTCATGTTTACAAATTCTACATTTAATTAATTATCTCCTGTGTGAGCCACTTTAATTTTTGAGTGTTCTGAAAGGTTAGAAAAAAAGCAATCTAAATCATTTTGAAAGTTTTATCAGAAAACAAGGTCATGTGTCACACTTTTATCATATTCATTCCTGGAAAACAATGCATTTTGACTGGTGATATTCACTGTCTTCTCTAAATCCTAGACTCCAGATAACGTGGAAATTCTTGATATTGTTCTATTCTTCTTTCCACCTTCCCTTTTCTCCCTGCCCCTGTCTCTTCCCTCTCCCTCTTTTTTCTCCTTCCAAACTATAAACCATATTTTGTGTGCTAATAAAGTAATATAAATGCAGAATGGGTTAATAATATTTAAAAATATAAATAATTACATTTAGTAATATTAAATATTATTATGTAATAATATTTAATAATGTTTTGGTTTTATATTATATTCTCCAATCTGACACTGTGATTTTGAAATATATAGAGTGAAAAAAAAAAGACTTGAAATTGGATTTCAATTAGGTTTTTCAGTTTTTTGAATATATAAATATTTCCAAGCACTGGAAAATGAAGTGTAAGAATAGTTTGTTGTTAAAGTATATGAACAATTCTCCTTAAAATAACGTGTCTAATAATAAATATTATGGAGAGACCGTCTGTGCCAGACAGTGGACCTACATGCCCCAGACCAGAGAGCAGTGTCCTTCAAACCATGTGCTAGTGAATGCTAGGGTTTCACAGAAACTCTCTGAACATTCCCTAAAATATAATTTAAAAAACTCTCACGTGCATTGTAAAATTTTTTAGGTCCACCAGTTTGTTTACTTATGAAGACAGGTGTATTTATTTCTGGTATAGACCAGCGGTCCCCAACCTTTTTGGCACAGGGACCGGTTTCGTGGAAGACAATTTTTCCATGGACGGGGCTGGGAGGGGGAATGGTTCAGGCAGTAATGCGAGTGATGGGGGGCGGCAGGTGGGCAGATGAACCTTTGCTCGCTCGCCCGCCGCTCACCTCCTGATGTGTGCCAGGTTCCTAATAGGCTGTGGACCAGTACCGCTCCATGGCCCTGAGGTTGGAGACCCCTGGTGTAGACCATGGAATAAACTCTCAATCATGGTGCAGTTGGCTCATCTGATCAATTTGTTATCAAATGGATGACTGTATCTTTGCACTGGTCATGTTAGAAAGAAAAACTCACTTCTGTGCATGTCCCCTTATGTAAAATGGTGGAAGTAACAAATAATTTTCCTACATTAAGAACCATGGAATCCAAAGTTGACTGTGAATATTTCATAAAGCATAATATGTACAGATGTACATCATATAATTTATAAATATACATATATAAATATGCATATATGTGTATATATGCATATATGTGCATAGATAAGTATATGGATAAGCATATATTTATAAATAAAGAGATATAGATAATCCTCAAATATTTTTACTGGTAGAGATGTGTGAACAATAAGTTTAGAGACTACAACTCAAGAATATAGGTTCTATAAAGGAATGGATCTTTTTATCAATATATTTCTTGAACCGAGCACAGTTTATTGCATGTTTAAACATTAATTAATCAATTCAACTCACTTGCATAGCACTCAATTAAAAATCAGTCAAATCTCAGATACATTTGTTTGGTGGATGCTCTTATCTTTGTTGTCAGTTGAATAACGTCAAATAATGTTTTAATGGCAAGTACTAAAATGGTATTACAGATAGATTTCACATGTATTTTATGTTTCCTCTCTATTTTATATTTCTAACAGGGATTCCAAATATTGTTAAGTAACTAGTACAGTAGAAAGCCTCTAAATCTACATTTCATGGCTCACTGGACTATGAAATGATCCATTTCCTCTGAAAGCCCATGGTAGGATGGGTGTTCAAAGGTAGTGAAATACTTGGCTGCAGCCCTGTGCACTCCTGCTCCCCCTAGCTGTGCTGTATCCTAATCATGAGCCATTTATTTTTGTTTCCCTACCTGTGTATGCTAGTTGTTCTCTTATTTACTATTACATTAAATTTAATATTTAATTGTTCACGTAATTGAATGTTACGTAAGGAGATGAAATACGGGAGCAAAAAGAAATGTTGTTTCTAAGAAAAGTAAGGTAAATGCTTTGGAAAGTTTTGGTTAAAATCACAGTTACATTAGGTGTAGAAAAAATAATTATAAATTATTGGAAAAAGAATCATAAAAATCTAGATGATTTTCACGTGCCAGTTGCTTCTAAATATCTTTGAGTTCCTGTCATGTTTTAAAGAAACAGATACTGGACTTTATAGATGATGCATAAGAAGGTCTGAGGAGCAGCTGCTTACTTGGAAAAGGCTTATCCATAGTTTTAAAATGGGATAAATTGGAAGATTGGGATTGACACATACACACTACTATATATAAAATAAATAACTAATAAGGACCTACTGTATAGCACAGGGAACTCTACTCAATACTCTGTAATGGGAAAAGAATCTAAAAGAATCTAAAAAAGAGTGGATATATGTATATGTATAACAGATTCACTTTGCTGTACACCTGAAACTAATACGACATTGTAAATCAACTATACCACAATAAAAAAATTCTTTAAATGGCCACTATGTGGACCTTTGTATGTTTTACATGAAAAATTAAATTGTTTGTATCCTTTCATAATCCTCTCCTTAACTGTTTTTTTGACATACAGACTACTTACCAGTCTAACTGTGTCAGTGAAGAGGCCTTCTACCATAATTCAACTTTGACATTTCCTTTTATTCCTCTTTCATGCTTTTGGGGCAATGTTATTGAAAGATCTTGAGACTGAAAAATAAGGAGTTAAAAATCTATTACCATTTGCAACTTAATTGTGTGAGTCATGATTTTTTGATATTGTACAACCTAGAGAAAATTCAGAAATAAGTGAAAAAGTACAGCTGTTAGGCATGAAAAT